>NW_018234159.1:0-14652 GCF_001263595.1 Phalaenopsis equestris
GTTAATTTTTTAGTATTTTATGGAAGCTAATTTAAATTTAAATTCGTACATTATTAGTATTATATTTATTTTCTTTAACTGTATTATTTTAACTATAATTTTTTTTGAAATTTTCAATGATCTCATTGTCAATTCCTAATGTCTCTATCACAAAACTTCAATAAAACAATCAAGTTATTTGAGATGGGAAATTTGTACTAAAATTATGCTTGATCAAATGAATAGTTATAGAGGCATCAAATAAAGTAACAATCAAGTAGATATATAATACTTGCACTATAAATAAATGCTTATTCCTACTTTCTTAGGCAAGATTTAGAGTTTCTAATTGTTCACGCAACATCAAATGAAAGACTTTCTATAGTTTTTTTCTTAGGTTTTTAAGTTTTTTGTACTTTACTGTTAATATGTGAAAATTTAATTTAAAATTAAATAACGAAATTGAGAAATATTATTAAAAAAATTTTATCTAAATTCTACTTGCAACTAACAGTTGAAACTTACAAATCCCATTACTTTTCAAAACAAAGTTCTAATTTTAAGCAACCAAAAATGTAGCCTTAGATTCTATTATTTTTTTAGCCCTATTATATTTGTCCTATATTTTAAAAATAGATTTTTCATGACTATTTTTTTAGCCCTATTATATTATTTGTCCTATATTTTAAAAATAGATTTTTCATGATTATATTCTATAATCAAATATTGCACTTAAAACTTAACATAAAGCTAAATAATAATAATAATAATAATAATAATAATAATAATAATAATAATAATAATAATAATAATAATAAATCTTCAATACAACTATCATTTAAAAAAATGAAAAATCCAAAGGCTTGTATCAACTTGTGTAAATAAAATATTTTGAACTAACATCAACCTAATGCCTGATTGTTGCATATTAAATAGCCAAGAGGTTACCAAAAGTCACATATTCTTTGAACATATTAAATAATAACAAGGTTTGTAAATATGATAAGCATGCGCTTCATGCAAATATGCTAAAGAAGTGGTATAGATTAGTTAAAAGTAAAAATTATAAGCATTATGACTAATGCAATCTTAACTATTTTTTCATTTAATAAAGAAGCCTTGTTGGTTTTCCTTTCAATTAGAAAATATGATGGTGATTAAACAAATAAAAGGAAAAAAAAGTTATATCGAAGGGGCATTACATACATACCATGTATTTCTCATATATTTAACTTTTTTACATCTAAGTATTCACATTTACATGCATGCCGCTCAAGTTTTTAATATTACAACAAAAAAAATCACAATTACTAAATTTTTAAAAGTAAATTACACATTTTCACAAATATATTTATGACAATAAGATGTTGTGAGTGTGAATATCAAACTTGAGGTATTAGATATATAAATCCATAAGTATGTGATAGGCACATAATTTTTTCTACATCTTAATGTAAATTATATGAAAATGGGCTTATAGTTTGAGATTGATACAATAAGAATTTTTTGCATAAAATTTAATCTCAAAATAAAATTTTAAATTTCTCAATTCATGTAAATATTATTTGTATCACAAAATGTTCAGATATTAAAAAATAAATACTCAAGTTGACTAACATTTTATTGAATTAGGGTCTATTTGATACAACTGCAATTGTTGGAAGAAGCAGTTGTTGCAGTTGTGAAGTTGTTGTGGAAAAACCTGCTGCGAAAAAGCTGTGCTTGATAAAAAATTATGTACTCTTGGAAGGTTCAATTGTAAAACTAAAATGCTTCAGTTATTTTCTGAGAAAAGAAGACTATAATGCCTCCATGTATATGTGCTAACTATAATTTAACTAGTTCATAATGAATTCAAACAAAACACCAAAAAATACCAGCAAATATTATAGAATAGTTTAAGTACATTATTTTGTAAATTGTTCAAAATTATGATACACGTTTTTTTATTCTAAAAAAAATTTCAAATAAAATGAACCTTGCACTAAGGAACTATTTACATAAAAATCTCCCTCTCATTAACATCCTTAGGTACTTCATAGAGTACAAATAAAGAGGAATGTGTTTGAAGTTGATCTGGCATAATGATTGACTCTAAAAGGGATGATGGTACATGAGGTGCACACGAAGTAGATGTTATTATTTTGTGTGTAGTAACTAAGTCTGTAATCTGATTTCTTAGAAATCCATCGTATGTTTTCTTTTAATTTTTTTGCAAAGCTCTTACACCCTCAAATGGCTTAGGCTTCTGATTACTGGTTTTAGTACGATCATTTATCTCATGCAATGATTCATCAAAAAGGTTATTTGAGCTCTTTCTTGGGTCAATATTGCGAGGACCATATGAAGACTATGAGGCTCTCGACTTTGATTCATGTATAAACTTTAGTAACAATAACACCACCAAAAAACTGGTCTTGTTTCTCCTCTAGTTCAAGATTTATGTCATAGTAATATAGTATTTACATTTTTCGGTATTTTACATTGCCTGCAGTATGTCATATATATTATTTATTTATTTATTTACTTATTTAAAAGGAAATCGGTATTTGGCAAAAGCTCAAATACTCATTTCTCATGCACCATGCCCCATGATGACCTAATGAAAAAGTTAATCATTATGACAGAGACCCAAATACCGATTTTTTATGTGACCCAAATATCAAAGAAAATCACGTGAAATGATGAAATAAATGTTCAAACATGCCCTTGATGGAACAAAATAGGCATCCTTGAATTTCTAATCAATATCAAATATCTATCGCATTTCACTATTCCACTTTATTTTTATTATTATTATTTTTCTATATTTTAACTATAATATCAGGCTGCTGGTGGAGAGCACTGAATTACCTTTTGCTTTCAATAATGGAATCCGAATCCGGACATATGCCTTCTCGGAATATCACCTAAAGCAAGTGTAACAAGAAATGCTGACCGTCCATTTGGTCGGCCTCTCTCGAATCACCGCTGGTAGGTTTAGTCATCCATCCAATCCTTTGCATCACATTACATCACATTATAATTCTAACGTGGACCAGTGGCAAATAAAAGGCTTCTAATTTTCAAAAAATAGAGAAAACAATATAATGTAATTGTGCATTTTCATATTTCATTCAATTTAAAATGCATTGTGCATAATGTTTATAAAGTAAATGATTTGTTTTTCCTTGTAGAAAAAATAATCATTTCTTACTCGGATAGGTTTTCATGTTAGGGTCTTCTAATACAATGTCATAATAATTTCTATTTAAAATCATAAATTAGTGGCATGAGTGATTCCAAAATCTTCATTAAGCTAAGAAAACATCTATATTTAAAAGCATTTTTATGTATCATCTAGTCATTTTTTGTATTTTATATAAGTTTGTTGAATGATTAAATTAATATATTAATAAAAAAAATATGATCCATATATAAATGATTCACAAAATATAAATTATAATGAATAGTTAATCTGTCATCAAAAAAATTTTATCAAGCATAAATCATGATGCATTTTGAGTGGGAAACATTCTGAATACAAATTATGGTAATCCATGCTCTGATTTCGTTATATTTGTAATCAAACAATGCATCTCGACAAAACTAACCTAGCGACTCTATGATTGGTTCAATTTAAGTCCTATGATGCATTTTGAGCGGGAAACATTCTGAATACAATTTATGGTAATCCATGCTCCGATTTCGTTATATTTGTAATCAAATAGAGCATCTCGACAAAACAAACCTAGCGACTCTATGATTGGTTCAATTTAAGTCCAATCTAGCCTGAATCAAGCTGTTGAACCATAATTAGATGCTCTAGATCATTAATTGAAGGGATAAATGAACTCCTAGTCGAATTGAGCGTCTCGACAAGAGGAATTCAACGAACCTGTGATCACTCAAATCTGAGGTCATTAAGAAACTCAGATTCCTTAAAAAAAACTTCCTATGATTGAGAGGGGTCAGCATAGACTGTTCGATCAAGTGTTTAGAAAAGTTATGCACCAAAATATAAAAATTGCCCCTCCCTAAGAAACTATGAATATGCTGACTCTCTTTACTCGTAGTGGGAGGAGAAAAAGAGAAAGAGAAGTGAAATTTGTGAGCCTTCAATGAAGAAGACACGAAGAGCAAGATTCAGCCTCTATAATTGTCAACCACTGGAGATCGTTGCTCTTAAACCACCGTCGACAACTGCCCGTCGTCGCCACCCGGCTCCGTCGACCACCAGTCGTTGTGACCACTACTTGCAACCATTGAGACCAAACAAGGACCTCTGTGATCAACTACTATTATTACAATTTTCAACTACTACCTCTGTGACTAATTACTATTATTGTATCCACCAACTACTCTCTTTGTTGCAACCAAATACGGTAATTGTGGCCAACTACTATAGTTAAAGCTTCCAACTATAGCATCTATGACCAACTGCTGCTATTACAGCCTCTCACTACGATCTCTATGATCAATTACTATTATTACAATCATGTCTTTGTGGTCAACTATTATTATTGTACATTTATGATTGTTAACTTTATAATTTCATCTTTTCTAATTCAAAAAAAGAATAAAATTATATTATATAGTTGATTTTCTTAATTAAGTTTGACCTCAACAATTCTTTTCTCCCTATAATTTTTCCGCGCTCTCTGTGTTGGATTATTTTAACTCTATTTGAAAAAAAAATTGATATGACTATGTTATTTAAAATATTTAAAATAGATCACCACACGTCAACAAAATGCACCCTAGGGGAGGAGAAATTATTGCATACGGAGGTGTCTGATCCTGACCATAGGATTATTTCAGTTTTTTTTTTAAAAAAAAATTTAGGTGGGGCCCACCAAAATCCATCCTGACCGTAAATCCCCGTCAGGATCGGGCATCGCACGCAGGACACCGCATGCAAGATACGTGCAGCGTCCAATCCGTATGGAATAATTTTTTCTAAGGGAGAGAGAGAGAGGTCCATCTAATTGTAAAACAAATATATTAAAAATAATAAAAATTCTTGATATATAGGATAATATATAATAATAGAGCTATTCGCTGTAGAATTGTATGGTATCGAGTAGAAGCTGAATTATTGTGACCTGTGTCTTAAATTCTTATGGAATGGTTAACTAAGAAGAACAGAAGATAAGTCATAGCTAAAATTTGCAAATATTATTTAAAATATTTCAGTTGATATTTCATATAACACTCAAAAAAACGAGTGTGTGTGCGACTATATATATATTAGGTGGCGCCAGGCTTTCCTTGAAAAAGAACTTATGACGTCTCTTTCTTAGTCATCATTCAAAATGATATAAGGATATTAATTGATTCAATGTGCTTAAGAAATTATTTTTTTGGTCAATCGTCCTTTTATATATATAACACACACCCGTGCATACATATATATACATATAAACATATATATATATATATATATGTGTGTGTGTGTGTGTGTTAGAGAATAATTTATGAATCTCTTGTTTTTTTCATTTTACAAAGAGGACTGATATTTATACAAGAAGTTTAAAGTTTTGAATAGAAAAGAGGAGTAAAATAAGTACAAAAATTATGCCTAAACTTATGTCTATGCAATCAAGGTTATTTACACCATAACAGGGCAATTAGTGTTATTGATTTCTTTCCTATAATTATGTTAATAATTCATAGGAGCCTCATAATTTGACCGATATTCAGCTTTTGTACTAGAACTTGATATTGTGGTCTGTTTCTTGGTTTTCCAAGAAGTTAATGAACTCCCAAGAAAGATACAATACCCATCAACTGATTTTCAAATGTCCCGACACCTGACCCAATCTGCATCGCAAAATGCATTTAGTTGGATTAAGTTTTCTGCTGAGAGGAAAATTTCTTGTTTTGTTGTCTGTTTTACATAACATAGGACACTATGGATTGCTTAGTGTGGCACTCATGGCTTGTCCATATATTGACTTAGAATATGAACTGCATATGCCGAGTCAGAACGTGTGATAGTCTAATAGATTAATCTCTCAACTAGTCTTTGGTATGATGATAGATCACTGACATATTCTCCTTCTGATTTGCTAAGAGATAAATTTTGATCTAGAGGGAAAGTGGCTGGTTTGCATCGAGGTACCCAACAACCTAGAGTATTTCAAGTACATACTTTCGTTGTGGAAGCACATTACCCTTCTGGGATCACGCAAACTTAAAACCAAGAAAATATTTCAATTGCCCAAGGTACTTTAATTTAAAATGGTTTCTCAATAATATTTTAACGTTTTTGATTTCTTGCAAATCATTCCTTGTAATGATGACATCATCTACATATATAAGAAGAGTGATGAATTTACCATTCCGGGGTCAGACGAACAAGGAAAAGTCTTCCTCCGCAATCAAGGTTAAAATTGGCTCGCTTTAGAGCGGTGGAAAGCTGGATGAACCATTATCATGAAGCTTGTTTGAGACCATATAATGATTTGTGGAGTTTACAAACTCGAGTATTCCTCTTTCGTCCAAGGCTAGGAGGTAGCGACATATATATGTCTTCGTCGAGGTCCCAATGCAAGAAAGCATTATTGACATCTAGTTGGTGGAGATGTCATTGCTTAGTTGAAGCTAATGCAAAAAGTAGTTGAACAGTTAGAAGCTTTGTTACAGGGCAAAGTTTTCTTGGTAATCTAGTCCTTCAATTTGATTATACCCTTTTGCCACTAATTTGACCTTGTAGCATTCAACTGTCTCATCTGCACGAAGTTTGATTTTATATCCTCATTTTCATCCAATTGGCCTTTTCTAAGCGGTAATGGTACAAGGGATCATGTGTCATTGGTGTTGAGTGCGTAAAGTTCTCTCATATCAACATGTCATTTTGGATCACAAGCAGCTTCTACAAAAGTGCTTGGACCCTTTTCAATTGAAAGAGCAGTGGTACAAGATCGATATTTAGGTGACAATCTAGCATATGGAAAGACGTTAGTTAATGGATAGAAGGTATCTATAGCTTTGGCCAACACGAAGTTCGATGTCGGTGGTGTCATGAGGGAAAAGAAATACCAACATGATATTCACGGAAATGGTTGGACATTTTAATTGTTCTCATTGGACGTGGTGATGATA
This sequence comes from Phalaenopsis equestris, assembly GCF_001263595.1. Classification (NCBI taxonomy): domain Eukaryota; kingdom Viridiplantae; phylum Streptophyta; class Magnoliopsida; order Asparagales; family Orchidaceae; genus Phalaenopsis; species Phalaenopsis equestris. Next base: position 7,066 of record NW_018234159.1, read on the forward strand.
TTTGTTGGTTTGGAGTTACAGGTTATTCTGAGGATAAATTTGGAGTGAGTGAAGGTGAAGGAGTCTCTCGAGGGGGGATTTCGTTATTTTGAGAAGATGGAATATCTTCTTGAGGTAATTCATCAAATGAAGGCATGTCGGTGTGGGTGGTGAAGTGCGGAATTGAGCCCTTATTTGTAGCGAAAGAAGGAGAAGGAAAAGTGTTTTTATGGAAACGAACATCTCGTGATACAAAAACTATTCCCAATTGCAAGGTCATAGAATTTATAGCCCTTTTGAGCTCATGGATACCCTAAGAAAAGACATCAATGACTTTGAGACCAAACTTGGTTGGTCACTAATGGTGTGTTGAAGCAAAACAAAGACACAAACACATGCAAATGATCATATGTGGAGTGTGTTTGGAAGAGCATTTCTAAAGGAGTCTTTCCTTGGAGAAGGGGTGTTGGTGTTCGGTTAATTAGGTAGGTGACAGTTAGGATTGCATCTTCCCAAAATTTTTTGGGTAAATTAGCTTGAAACAACAAGGCTCGAGCTATGTTGAGTAGGTGGCAATGTTTTCTTTTGGCTACGCCATTTTTTTGCGGAGTGGAGACGATTGGTGAATGATGCCTTTGTCGAGATAAAGATTCCTCAATATGAATTCAGGACCATTATCACTTCAAATGATTTTGACCTTTAGATTGAATTGTGTTTGAACGAGGTTTATGAACTTAATGATTTATGAATGTGTATATGATTTATAGTTCATCAAATAAGTCAATGTGCATCGAGTATAATGATCAACAATTGGGAGAAAATACCATGCTCTTGTGATTGAAGGAACTTGGTATCCTCCCTAAATGTCAACGTGAGTATGAGTGTGTATATGATTTATGGTTCATCAAATAAGTCCATGTGCATCGAGTATAATCATCAACAATTGTGAGAAAATACCGCGCTCCAGTGATTGAAGGAACTTGGTATCCTCCCCAAATGTCAACATGAATTAATTCAAAAGGATGGCTTAGACGTTTATGCCAGAGATTTGGGATGGTGAAGTAGCAACATTGCACTCTTTTGTGGAGTATCAAGTTAGTAGGGTCCTTAACTTTTAGTTCTCGTCCCAATCATCTTCCTCGATTGTTGGTCATGTAGCACACAAGTGTCGTTATTAAAAATGGCAAGACATTGTGAGTCAAGCACAAATTTACTAATGGACATCAAATTTAATTTGAAGGGACATAGAGAATATTTTATAGAATGAAGTCAGCAAAATGAATGTTGTCTATGTGGGTGACAGTTGCAGTAGCCCCGTTGGGCAAATGAACTTTTTGATTGGTGACACTGGATTTTGTAGTCAGTAGATTGGCTGAATATACAATGTGATCCGTGGCTCCAGTGTCAAAAATCCAGCACATTTCTTTATCAAAACCAGAGGCAGAAAAAGTTTGACCTGAGATATCACTCATGGCTGATGTACTGCGAGCATGATTAGCCATCGAATTAGATTTTTTCTCTGTAAGTAGTAACATGAGACTTTGATATTGCTCGACTGTAAGGTTGAATGGTGCAAAACTCATTGATATTGGCATCTGCACGGTTGGCTTTGAAAGCAAAATTTTTCAGATTATCGAATTTGTTATATTCAGGCTTGGCTAAATTTTTAGTTTTGTCTGTCATGTGTTTCGACATAGAGAGAAGATAGATGGGGATTTTGGCGTGGGGGAGGCCGTCGACGAGCGGCGACTTTGAGTTTTACAAGAGAAGAAGAGAAGATGGCAAGGTGCATAGTCATGTTGGCTCTGATATCATGTTAGTGTATAATGTATGAATCGCTTGTTCTTTTCGTTGTACAAAGAGGGCTGATATTTATACAAGAAGTTTATGATTTAGAATAGAAAAGATGAGTAAAATGAGAAAAAAAATTATGCCTAAATTTATGCCTATACAATGAAGGTTATTACCATATTAGGGCAATTAGTGCTATTACTTTTTTTCCTATAATTATGTTAAAAATTAATAAGAAACTCATAACTATACACTAATTGCTTAATTTCATCTAGATATTATGCATATGATTGATTCTACATTTAATTAGTTATGGATATCATGTATGGGATTGATCCTGCAATCCTTAACAATATATAATTCCTTTCCGATATATTTAACAAGTGCCAACCATCAACTCATTTACTTCACTGATTAAAAAAAAAAGTTCACAACTGACAAGCATTTCATTTTTTGTTTTATATTTATTTTATGTAAATGGATCAACCTTTACCTAAATTATATAAAATCTGATTTAGTTATGGGATAGCTATAAAACCCTAGTTCTAAGTTCAAGGTATGAGATAACATAAGACACGTGGTTTGATAAGCACAAATCAACAATAGAATTTGACTAGCACGGTTCAATCAATTTCAACTACTATTGATAGTCAATTTATCATGCAAATCGCTAATTAAATTCGAAAATTTTGCTCGCGGATTAGATTAAATCTTAGTAATTCCATCAGCTCGGCCTATAACTTGACGTCGCTACTTATACGCTACAAAAACTGCTACATAATAATATTATTCTAATGTACTTCTTTTCTTTCAGAGTGGCTACTTATATATCCACCCCTCGATACAGCTACTTAGTGTCCATGTGGGGTAGCTTATAGGATGCGGGGGCATTTTCAAAACGCTGCCTCCTTGTTTGAATATCACGATCGATCTAAATTTTTTATGCCGCGGCGTTTTATTATCACGATTTTCTTCATGGTTTCGCAAGCCGGAGTCCCCCTGCGTCCCGCGTATGAGTTTTGCGATTAGGGTTCATGTGCTGCCCCTTCGCATATCTCGCTAGCCCTCGCCCTTGGAGAATCACAGATCTCCTCTGCTCCTTCGCCTCGCCTCGCTCCCTCACCCTCGCCCTTCGGAGAATCGCAAATTGTCTCGCTCCCACGCCCTCTCCTTTGGAGAATAGGCCTTTCCAAGAGAATCGATCTCCTCTGCTTGCCCAGGAGATAGGCACCCTTTCCAAGAGAATTGCACGCCTCGCCTGGCAGATCTACCTCGGCTCGCCGATCCTCATCTCCTTCACTGAGATCGACGCAAGGTATCCAACAACAGCTCCCAATAAGCTGTTCTGAATAAACTACTTCAAACAGTAAGTCAATTTATGCTGATAATCTGCAGATTATGAGAATAATCTGTTTATCATAAATAATCAATAGCTGACCCAAACAGGCCCTTATACTTCAAATATAATGGAGGTCGTCGCAAGCTTCAAAAGAGTATGTGTTATTGGCATTTTCTTCTACTTATAATACAATATCTTTTTTAAAAAAAACTTTTTATAATTTGATTAGACTTTAAATATTTACTAATTACTACAAAATAACCAGCTTTTAGCTGACCTTGAGGATGCTCAAAACCAGATTATCCTCTCTTAGGATAATGCCAAATGGGATATATATATCTATATAAATAACGGATGCACATTCATTAAATTCTTAACATATTCAAAATATTATTTTATTATTCTTGCTGGTTGCAATGGATTGAATAATCCACAGCAAAGGTTAGCAGGCAAACCTAAGAATTAATATATTACAAATATACTTTCATAAATAAAATTGGATAACATGACATTACGAAATAAGTTAAACAAATGTACAATTAGCCCGAGCTTACATATTTTGTTCAAACTTAATCTTTAATTAAAGTTTAACAAAAAGTAATTAAAGAAATAAGATGATAAGCATGCAAATACATGTTGACAAGATCCAAATAACACCGATCAGATCGAGTTCCCTCAATCTGTTCTGTTCCACAACAAAATTTTCAAATCAGATCTCAAGAAAAAAATTCCAATCCAGAAATTAAGGGTCTATTTGGGACAGCTGCAGCTTATTGAATAAGCTGCTGATAAGCTGATTAAAAATAATCTGCCGAAAAGCTAGGAGTGGTGACTATAACAAATATTTTTTTTTTTGGAAAAGCCGGACCGCGGTCAGAAAGCTGCCACCGCACCTTGATATACGCTGTGTGAAAAAAATGTTTTCAGCGTTTTGAAAACACGTGAGCTGTCAAAACGCAGTTCACTCAAACAGACCAAGTGCGTTTTCAAAACGTCACCGCACAAAATAAATTGCCTCAAACGGACCCTACAACTCAATCGAAAATCCAAAATCAAGTACAATATTCAAAATTCTGCTCTGAATTTTAGATTGAATTTTGAAGTGTGAATTTTTTTTGTTTTTATAATTCAAATAATACTATGATTTATTTATTATATTTTGAATTATAAATTTTTATATTGATTTTTTCGCTGAATTAGTTGACGAACCAACAAAATAAACCCAATTCAATCTATATTGAAAGCTAACATGAACTCAGATTCAAATTCTACAAAACAAATGAAACAGATAGATTAAATCGACTATAAATAATGTTGTAATTACTAATAAATGTTGAAATCATTCAAACATGAATAAATTTTATTTTATTTTTAATCTCCAATTGTTGATTATAATAATTAATCTTCTTGCTAAACAATTTACTTTCTAGTATTTTAAATCTAAATTTTAAGCATTTAAGATTATTTTTTGAAGTGATGAGGCAAAAATAAGCTTAATTCAATGGAACAAAAATTGTAGAAATGAGTCTTTTTTTATTTCTTAATCAAACAAACAAACAAATAAACAAATAAATTGGGAGATAGATATAAATGTGTATATTTTTAAGGTAAAAGTAATTCCATCAGCTCGGCCTTGAGTCATTCATCTTCTATTTTTTATTTTATAAATAAAATATAAAAGCATTTTTTAAGAAAATATGTTGGCATTTATTATTATTTTTTAAAAATATTTGATTTATGATTTTTAAATGCTTTTATTTTTTATTTTTAGAATAAATCCACGACTAATATTTTCAATTAATCAAAATAAAAATATAGAAGTTCTATTCTCATGTACAAGTAAAAGAAAACATGTAATTGAGAAGGCAGTAGACAAACAAGAAATTAAGATATCACATAAGAGATGAAATAACATAAAATGAAGCTCAAAAAGACATGTGCCGAGGGATGAGAGAGATCTCAGAATTAAGGTAACATCAATGATCAGGTTCTATCCTTGTTTGTCGAGAAGTCAACTTGAAAATACAGAATGAGGTCCATAGAGTAAGAACAAGGTTTATCTGTCCACAAAAAAAGAGAAAAAACACCAAATTTACTGAAATAAGTCGGTAGAGCCCTATAGACTGTAGTATGCCATAAATATGTATCATTGCTCTCCAAAATAGCCAAAAGCTCATCAAATAATGGTAATTGAACTTTGAAAACTCCAGTTCCCATTCTTTCTTAAGAAAGATGAAGCCAGTGAAACTCCCAAAAATAAAATAATAGTCCTTCTAATCTGACCAAAACCAATCATAGGAATCACATTTCATCCAGGACAAAAAGCTTCTTTATTAGAACTTTGAGACCAAAGATGAATGTGCCTTGTAATGGCCACCAAATTAGACATTCCTTGCTTTCGATAGAAATGCCTTCCAGGAAAGTGCCGACTCACAAAATACAAAGATTTAAAATATATAGAAAATAACAAATTATAAAGAACACCCCTATGTCTCCATCTTGGAATATTAAAGTATACAAACCATGAACTTTATGAAACAAACATGGATGGCTTTTGTAAAGTAAAATTGGTAAGCTAAGAAAATGCACCCAACGTTCATACATAGTCTTCATCCAGGCATAGGGATGAAAGAAAGGGATTATAGGTGTAGATCTGTAGAGGAGGCATCAGTGTAGTGTCCATTCCATCAAAAAGCTTCTAAGAAAATGCCCAAGTAGTTGTCGGTTGAGCCTGAAAAAGAGGGTTTTGAATCATCATAGCTCACTAAAAAGTTCTCCAAAGCTTTCTGAAGATCCATCCAATTAGAAGGGAGGAGTCTAGTTGATTCTCAGGTGGAGAGAATTACTCTCAAAATCATAAATATCAGTTATCAGACTAGTAATAAGGAAACAAAATGGCAAGTACAATATTCCAACTAAAACATAATGAGAAAATAGAAACTAAAATTTATTCTCATCCTTAACAATCCATATCACCATAGCAGCGATATTCATAAGGTTCTTCTGATAGAATGAGTGACTAGTTTTTTTTTTTGTGGATCAAAGATAGCGATATTTATCCCAACACCAAATACATAAGGAATTACGGAAATGGTAGAGTTTCAATATCAAATTTCATTAGCAAATGTGATTAATAACTTCAATGTTACGGAGACCCAATCCTACCAAATGTTTAGGTTTGGTGGTATTAGCCAAAGCAAAGGTATGCATACAATTAGAAGAGTTGTTTAAGTCTAGTAAATTTTTCGTGAAAGAGGTGATATTCTTTCAAACACTTCTCGGGAAATAATTGAATATAAACCTGTAATGAATATGTAGACAAAAGTTTTGTGCTAGTAGTAGTAGTGAGTCTAGAATGGCTTATAGTGATACCTAAGTGATCCTAAGAAAGAGGTTTGTGCTTAAAGCCAAGAATAGCACAAAAATATAACTATTGAGTATCAGGGAATAATTTGGAGAAGGTAAATAATAGTAGAATTTATTGGGTTGGCTTGGAAATTAGAAACCTCATAGAAGGTTTTTAAGGTTGAAGCCAAGTTATTTATGTCGCATGAAGAGGCTCTACTGTGCACAAGTAAGTTGTCGACATATATGAGATGCATAATTTTATACTTTTTGTTACTAATAATATAGTATATCAATTCTTCTCCAACATTTTAGAGAAGCGATCCATAGCTATTATGAAATGGTATGGAGAGGGGGGACAACATTGCTTCAAACCTAACGTAGTGGAAATAACCATGGAGTTCGCTGTTAATCATAATTGAAAAATGGACTTGTAAGGTGTACACTTTGATCCATTCAATTAAATGAAGGAGCCCAAACCTTGCAATATTTTGTAGATAAAGTTTATAGTCACATAAAGGTCTTTTTGTTGTGCAGAATGCTTTGGAGTGGTTAGTGGAGTTGAGCCTTTGAAGCTTATCATTTGCAATGATAATATTATCATCAATGTCCCTCTCTTTGATAAAAATAGTTTGTGATGGATGGATAATGGATAAAAAATAGTTCTTTAATCTATCAACAAGTAGCTAGAAAATGATTTTATATACATTAGTGCATATTGAGATAGGTCTATAATCAGAAAGCTGAGTATTGAGGGTTTTTGGAATTAAGGTTAAAGTAGTATGTTTTACCCTATCATGTAGTTTAGAGGATTTAAAAAATTATTTAATGTCTCTGAACTAAGAGGAGTTGAAAGCATCAGGACAAGGTGCCTTGTCTAATCTGATAGAAAAAAAAGGCACTTTTAATATCCCCATCAGAAAAATCACCAACAACAGAGCTTCTTTCAAGATTTGTTATATTGTTGCCAATTAGAATATCAAAATGCAGGTAGAAGAGTTGTTTAAATTGTCAAAGAGAGTGGAGAAATGTGAAACCATAGCATGGGAAATATCATGTTGAGTAATCAATTAAGAGTTATCATGCTTCCTTATCATATGATTTCTATTTCCTATGTTTTTTATTCTTTAATA
>NW_018234160.1:0-2394 GCF_001263595.1 Phalaenopsis equestris
TCCAACGAAATACTTGGGAAGATTTACATACGTACCACTTACATACGTACCACTCTATTCTCATGTGTTTACACATTTGTATACAATAGAGCTATCAACACGAATATTAAAGAAAATGAACGGCTAAAAGCAAAATATTTCTCTCATGGGTAAACAGTTGATCGACAAATCACCTTGTGAATCGCCTGATAGCAACAAGATCTACCAAGGGCAAGACGTAATTTATCATGACAACAAGTTTCATCAGATATCTCACACAGACAACGACAATATTCACCAAAGTCCTTGCTAATAGAGGTATCCGGTCAAGGCGACAAACCAACCAGGTAGACGGGACAAAGGTCCCATAAAACTTGAGACAAAACGATAAATGAGCAATGATTCACAAAATAAATCGACTCATCAGTCGACCGATCGACCGAATCGCATACAGAAACCCCCTGATCGCTATTGAACGACCAACCTGCTCTTGCCGACGAGGACGGGATTGTCTTTTGACGGAATGCCTTGGTCGATCGAATACAATATACAGTCGCTATCAAGTTGATAATCTCAATCAGACACATTCTAGTGAATTGACCGACCAAATAACTTCAGATCAAAAGTTAAATTTTAAATCATATGAAATTAAATATATATAATTTACTAAAACATAAATCATATTAAGAACGATTTCCTTAACTGTTTCATCATTTCTGTAATTGTACAAAACACATTTTATAAATAAGAGGCAAAATGATAATTGGAGGCAAGCCATTGGGACTCCCTCGGTTCTCTTCGCAATAACCTTGGTTTATTTTATTATCTCATTCACTCAGTTTTAACTCTCGAGTTATGTTCGCAAAAGATAATTTGGGATCCAACATCCTGAAAGGTGGTGGTGGGCGAGTGAGAACATGCCCCAGATGAGAAGCAGAGCTAACTACAAAGGAGAAACATCCCAAAGAGAGATAGCATGCATGAATCCAACATAGATGTTGCACAACCAGACGTCCATGCACAAATCTAAAGCTTACAAGCCCAAACAACCCTCATGATGAAGCAATTTAAGGTCCTCTGGGCAGGGACCACTGAGAGGAATGACCAAGTGCCTCACCTGGAAGCGAAACCCCAGGGGGGTTCCTCTCGAAAGGCCCCCACCATGGAGCCCGCCTATCCCACACAATAGGGACAACAACCAACAGACAGGGGTAAGACGAGTCTCAACACACCGACATAGCTGCATCTGCAACAAACAGGCAGCGGGAAGAACATATGTGAGTGCTTGTTCGGCTGCTGAGGGGCCTTTACTCACTAGATCAAAGAGGCAATACCTTTGCCCAAGTTAAGGATTCTTCGTTTGGATTCTTACAAAGGAAGAACTGACCCAATCATCCACTTCAGGCCGTTCAAATCATCTATTAGTCTGCTCCAGAATGACGACCAAATAATATGTCGCATTTTTTTTAACTACCTTGAAAGAGTCGGTCCTTCGGTGATTTAACGGTATGCCGATCGAAACTATCCCAAGTTAATACAAATTTAAGAGACTCTTCGTTTCGCACATCTTGATCTTGCATTAGTCGAGGAAAGAGTCATACACCTTGCTCAACCTCAAGCAGGGAAAAAATGAAAGTCTATGCGTCGGTCCTTTGGTGATTTAACAAGATGCTGGAAGTTAGAAATCTGAAGCCAGAAATAGCCGGCTAACCTTAAAGCAAGGAGTCTGAAGCAAGCTATTCCGTTGTGACCTAAATCCATTTCAACCTACTACTTTCAAATAAATATTGGAGATGGCGAACACTCGCCGAAGAAGACCCCAAGAGCCCCCTGAAGGTTTAGCCGTAATCATCCAATCATCCATCAAAGAAGTGGAAAGAACATGAAGAACAACAAAGGGTGAAGGACAATCAGTCCGTCATTCACTAAAACAACAACTCTCGGTCCCAAGATCGGTGGAGAAATGACCGAGGCAACAATGAACAAAAGCATTGCTTTGATCAACGGCCCGCTTAATATTATGAGCGACCGTATGTATAAAGGGAAATGCAAAGTTTGACACCCCTCAATGTTTTAATGGTTGAAATAGTCAAGGCCATACAAAACAAAAACTACTTCAAGCGACCCCATCACGAAAGGTGCCACCGACCTTTCGAGGTCTAAAAAGGTATTGTCAGTACCATCGTGACCACAAACACAACGCAGAGGAGTGTCTTCACCTCTTGAACCTCATCGAGGATCTCATACGCACCAGAAAGCTAAAAGAATTTGTAGCGGTCCGCATACATAACACAACGACAGGGTAAACTGCAAATAGGGGATCCCTCTAACGGGCCTGACTGGGCGAACAGATCTCTCAACTGCAATCTTTTGAAAATACAGACAAAACACAGTTATGCTAAGCACGAAAAACTA
>NW_018234161.1:0-679 GCF_001263595.1 Phalaenopsis equestris
GTCTGATAGATATCAACTCATTATTTTCTTTTGTTATGACAGTCACTCCTCCTTTCTTCGGTACACAATGAATTGGACTTACCCATGCACTATCTGAAATAGGGTATATAATTCCAGTGTCTTACCATTTCAAAATTTCCTTTTTTACTACTTCTTTCATTATAGGATTTAATCTCCTTTGTGGATCAACTCTTGGTTTAGAGTGTTCATCTAATATAATTCTTTGCATACAGATCGAAGGACTGATTCCTTTAATATCTGTTAAGGTCCAACCAAAAGCTCTCTTATATCTTTTCAATGTATATATCAGTCTTTATTCTTGTAAACCATTTAATTCTGAAGATATAATGTAGATGAGTGTCCCAAAAATACATACTTCAAGTAGTTAGGTAATGTTTTCAACTCAAGTTCAGGTGGTTTAATAATTGATGGAAATAGATTCTTATCAGCATTTTCTGTAATATCCAACATTTCAAATCTTTCCTGAACATAATCTAATTCTTCATTTTCTAATTTGTCCAAAATAATTTCATCATTTTCTTCGAATTTTTATTCAAAATACTTTTTATCTTTGAAATGTTCTTTAAAATGTTCATTCTGTAGATGTTCAACAATTTCCATACGAAAACATTCATTATCTCTCTCACAGCAGGGTATTTCATAGATTTCGCAATATTAA
>NW_018234162.1:0-821 GCF_001263595.1 Phalaenopsis equestris
TATTAACAGCTCAATAGGGATAGACTTTTACAACTCTGAATGAACCTTTCCACCGAGACTTTAGTTTTTCAGGAAATAATTTCAATCTTGTATTGTATAATAGAACTTCCTATCTAGGTTCAAATTCTTTTTCATTATCTTCCGCCTTCATTCTTTCCTTAAAAATTCTATCATTATCATAAGATTCATTTCTATTTTCTTCAAGCTCATTTAATTAAAATAATCTTTTCTCACTAGCTTCTTTCAAATTGAAATTTAATTCCTTTATATCCCAATAAGCTTTATGCTCCAACTCTACTGGAAAGTGACAAGTCTTCCAAAAAATTAATCTATAAGGGGACATACCTATAAGTGTCTTATAAGCTGTCCTATATGCCCATAATGCCATATCTAATTTAGCACACCAATCCATTTTATTAGTATTCACACTCTTTTCTAAAATTCTTTTAATTTCACGATTAGATACTTCTGCTAAACCACTAATATGTGGATGATAAACAATTACAATTTTATGCATTATATTGTATTTTTCTACTAATCTTCCAATTGTTGCATTTCTAAATTGAGATCCTCTATCGGTAATGATTACTCTAAGAATTTCATATCTTGTAAAGATATTTTTAATTAAAAATTTTGAAACACTCTGAGCATCACATTGAGGCAAAGCGATTGTTTGAAACACTCTGAGCATCACATTGAGGCAAAGTGATTACTTTAATACATTTTGAAACATAATCCACTGCAATCAATATGTATATATTTCCAAATGAAGTATAAATGGTCCCTTAAAATTCAATCCCCATGCATCACAAATTTCAATT
>NW_018234163.1:0-1752 GCF_001263595.1 Phalaenopsis equestris
TACCTCTCCATTTCTCTCATCCATTTCCCTTGATGGTCTCTTCCTCTCTCATTCTCTCTCCCACATTCTCTTTGTTTCTCTCTCTCTTACCCTCTCTACCTCTCACACACTATATCTCTATCTATCTCTCCCACTCTCTCTAGCTTTATCTCACCCTCCATCCTCCCCTCCCCCCGTCCCTCCCCTCTCCCTCACTCTTGTATTATTTATCTCTTATATTTTCTCATATTTTTTTGTATCTCTTATGTTCTCTCTTACTTGTTGTATCATTAGTTTCTGTGTCTCTAAATCTCTTCATCTCTCTCACTATCTTTTTCTCATCCTTGGTCATGCTTTCTTACTCTTTCTTCTTTATCTCTCCTCTCTCTCGCCCCCTATCTATATCTCAAGTGTTATATCGCTCTCTCAGCCTCTTCCCTCTATCACTAACTCTATCTGTCACTCTCCTTAATGTATTACTTTCTAACTCTTGTACTATCTCTCCTCTCTCATTGTCTGCCTCTCTCTACCTTGATCATTCATTAGTTAACTCTCTCCATTTGTCTCCCTCATGTCTCATTCCTAACTCTTTCTCTCGTCCTCATGATGAGAAAGAGAAAAAGAGAGAGAGAGAGAGTTAGAGAGAGTGATTTAGGAAGACATAAGTGAGTGAAAATCAGAGGTAGATAGAAAGGTGAGAAAAAGATGGGAAAAAGAGGAAAATGCTGAGGCATCTCTTTTTCACTATACATCTCTCTTGTTTTCTCACCTACTCCCTTTCTCTCACATTTTTTTCTCTACATCTCACTTAGTTTCTATCACTCTCTTATTCTCTCTCTCTCTCTTTCTTCCTATCTCTCACCCTCCATCTATTTTTATATCTCCATCTCTCTTCTTCTCTCATTCTCATCTTTCTAGCTCTCTATCTATCTTGATTTCTAAGTCTCTCTAGTTCTAACCATCCCTCCCCTCTACCTCTCACAATTTTCATCTACTCTTACTTGTTTCTCTCTCTCCCCTACCTCTCCCTTCCTTTCTCCCTATTCCTCCTTGTCTCTTCCTATCTATCAATGCCTCCTGCTTTATCATTCTCTCTTTCACACACTTTCTTTTCATAAACACTCTCTCTATGTTTCTCCTCTTATTCTCTCTTCAACCATCTATCTCTCTCCCTCTCTCCCTCCTTCCAAACCTCTCTCTCTACCTCCTCTCTCTATCTATTCTCTCTCTCCCTCACTATCACTCTCTCTTTTGAAGAGGGAGCTAAATAGAGCGAGAGTAAGAGAAATGAAATGGGATGGAGAGAGGGAAAGCATCAACTCTCATTTTCACTCTTGCTCTTTCTTAATCACTATTTCTCTCCCTTCCTCTTCTGTCTTCATTTTTTTCGTAGTCTCTCTCTCTTTCTTGCCATCATTAGAGAGATAAAGATGAGAGGGTGAGTGAGGAGAGAAAGTGATAGCAGAGATAGATAAGAGAGATAATGAGAGATTACAGAAGAGATTGTATGAGAGTTAGAATGAGAGAAAGAGAAGAGAGGTGAGAAATGAGAGAAAGAGAGATAGAGTGAGACAAAGTGAGAGAGAGAGAGAGAGAAAAAGGGAGAGAGATGCTTATATTATCTCTCTCCTCTCTCCTTGCCTACCACTTTAACTCTCTCCCTCTCTAACCCTCTCATGTATTCTCTCTCTTTTCCAATCACATACCCCCTTTCTCACTTGCTTGATCTTTCTTGATTTTCTTTCTCTAGCTCTCCATCTCTCTCTCTCTCTC
>NW_018234163.1:1790-3109 GCF_001263595.1 Phalaenopsis equestris
CTCCTTGTCTGCCACTTTAACTCTCTCCCTCTCTAACCCTCTCATGTATTCTCTCTCTTTTCCAATCACATACCCCCTTATCTCACTTGCTGATCTTTCTTGATTTTCTTTCTCTAGCTCTCCATCTCTCTCTCTCTCCCTATGTCCCTCTCTCTCTATCTCTCAGAGAGAAAGAAAAAGGGATATAGAGACAAAGAGAGTGCGTGAGTGAGAGAGGAAGAAAGAAATAAAGAATGAGAGAAAGAAAGAAGAAGAGACAAGAGATGGTTGGAGGGAGGTAGGGACATAGGGAGAGTATGCCTCCATCTCTTTTCGTAGTTAGTGCCTCTCTCTAGCTCTTTCTCTTCAGCTCTCTTTAGCTTTCCCTCTCTATGTTTATCCCTCCCTCCCTCTCTCTCCCTCTCTCCTCTCTTTCTCTTTCAATATCTCTCTCCCTCTCCCTCTCTATTTATTTTCTCTCTCCCCTATCTCTCTCACTCTTCCTATCTCTTAAGAGAGATTGAGTGAGAGAAAAAAGAAATAGAGTGCGAGTAACGGTGAAAGTGAGAAAGAGAGGTAGTGCAGATGAAAGATAGAGATAAAAAAATCAAGAGAGCAAGAGCAAAATAGAGTATGTAGAAAGAAAGAGAGAGGGAAAAGGGAGAAAGAAAGATTTAGAGTATGAGAGGTTTTTTCTCTCATATCTTCTCTACTATCCCAAGGAAGGTGGTTAGTGAGATAATGAGAGAGATTTATCTCCCATTCTCTTCGCTCCTATTGTGTCCTCATCTCTTTCTCATCCTCTAATGCTCTTTTTCTTCTCTCAGTCTCTTAATCTTCCTCTCTCTCTCTCTCTCTCAGTATTCTCTCACTACCACTCCCCACTCCCTCCCTCACTCACTCTTGTTCTCCATCTCCCTCTCCCGCTCTTATCTATCTTATTGTTCTCTATCTCTTTCTTGTAATCTCTTATTCTATTTTTTCTTCTATTTCTCTCTTCTCTGTATCTCTCTTTTCACTCACTCTCTCCATCACTCTCTTCTCTTCACCAAAATTTAAAAAAAAATTTACTCTTCTCTCCTAATTTCTCTCTCTACTTTCTCTCTCACTTTCTTTCATTCTCACATTTTGTCTCATGCTCCTTCTCTAGCCTTGCTCTTTACCTCTATCACTCTTGCTCCATCACTAGAGAGCGATGAGAGAACAAGGAGAGGATCAGAGATGAAGTTCTAGAGAGAGCTTGAGAGAGAGGTGAGAAAGCGAGAGACGGATGGGAAGAGGGAAGGACAAAGAAAGAGAGTGAGAGAGGGAGAGAGAGAGGGAGGGAGGGAGAGTGGGAG
>NW_018234163.1:3299-3660 GCF_001263595.1 Phalaenopsis equestris
AAAGAGTGTTGGATAAGGTACGGAGAGCGTAAGGAGGGACAAAAAGGGAGGGAAAAAAAGAGATCAAAAGAAAAAATGTGGTAGAGAATAGAAGAGATAGAGGGAATGAGGGGTTGTAAGGCAGAGTGAGAGCGAGAGAGAAGAGCAAAAGTAGAGAGATTGTGAGAAGAAAGATGGAGTGAGAAGAAAGGCAGGCTCTCTCCCTCACTCTCTTTAGCTTCCTTTCTTTCTCCTTCCCTTACTACCTCTCTTCTCTCTATCTCACTCTCTCCCTATCTATCAGTCTTTCTTATCCTCAGTCTTTTAGCATCCTTTTTTTCTCTCACACACACACTTTTTCGTCCCACTTTTGTCTCTTTCC
>NW_018234163.1:3671-4592 GCF_001263595.1 Phalaenopsis equestris
TCTTTCCCTTTTTAACTCTCTGTCTCCCTCTATGTTCTCTCTCAGACATGCACTCTTTTCTATGCTTCCCTCTCTCTTGGTCTCTCTCTCTCACTCGCTCAAACTCTCTTGCTCTCTCACACCATCTAAATTCTTTCTCCCCCTTTGTAATTCTCTCACATTCTCTCTCATTCCCTGCCCCATCTCCTCTTCTCCCCACCTCTCTCTCATTGTCTCTCTTTCTCTCTTTCTTACTCTCCCTCTTCTCTATCAGTCCCCTCTCTATGACTCTCGCTTCCTTTCTCCCATTCTCCCACTCCCACTTATTTGACTCTCAATTCTCTCACTATCTTTTATTTCTCTCTCACTCTATTTGATTATCTCTATATCCCTTCCTACCTCTATTATGTGAGAAGTAGAAATGGGGAGAAAGAGTTAAAGAGAGATAGGGTGAGAGATAAAGGAGACAGTAGAAAGAGAGGGAGGAGAAAAATAAAGAAAGGGAGTTGGAGAGAGTGAGGTTGTTAGTATGAGAGAGATGAATGGTAAGAGTGAGGGACAGAGAGTGAGAGAAAGCAATAGAGAGATGCAAAGAGAAAGAGTGAGATAAAGAAATAAAGAGAGTGGGAGTGAGTGAGGTCGTTCCTTTTCTCTCTATCCCTGCACTCTCTCTGACTCTCCCTTCCTCCCTTTCTCCCTCTCCCACTTCCTTGACTCTCACTTCTCTTACTATCATTTATTACTCTCTCCATGTATCTCACTATCTCTATAAAGAGAGAGAGAGTGAGAGAGATTGAGAGAGAGAGAAATATGGGAAAAAGTGCAAGGAAAAATAAGGGATATAAGACAGAGTGAGAGATTGAATATAAAGAAAAAGAGAGTGCATAGAGAACACCAACAAAGCTCGATCTTCCACTCTCTCTATCTAATTACTTCTTTTTG
>NW_018234164.1:0-512 GCF_001263595.1 Phalaenopsis equestris
ATATATTAATATACTATATTAATAATATACTAATAAAAATTATATATTTATTTAACTCAAATTATTTATATACATTAGTATTAGGGATGTCAATCTGACTCGTCGTTCGCGAACAACTCGTGTTCGACTCGTTCGTTAAGAAACAAACATGAACAATGACTTCACGGACAATTTCGAACACGAGCTTATTTCAATTTAATTTATATATAAAATTAAATATATAAATTTCACATACCCATAGTTTTGAGATTTCACGTACCCATATACCCATAGTTTTGAGATTTCAATTTAATTTACTTTTTTATACTTTAATATATAGCCCGAATTCCTCCCATTGCAATTGCTGAATTTACAAAGAATTTCATTTTTCTTTTTTTTTTCTTTTGTAATGCTGAAATTCTTAAACTAATAAAATATGTATAACAATTTTTATTATATTTCATTGAACATAGCTGGAATTGAAAACCTTAAATGATTAAATGCGTCAAAACAATTTCATTGCTATTTCCATT
>NW_018234165.1:0-674 GCF_001263595.1 Phalaenopsis equestris
TGGAGCCAAAACAACAAAATTTGGGAATTATGGCGTCTGATTTGCCATATTGGCGACAGAAGCACCACTTAACCGAGACCTGGCGCTAGCTGCGCTAGAGTTGGCGCTTGAAGCACCAAAACCCAGAACAACGCGCTCTTAAGCAAGTTGGCGCCTGATGCACCAGAACCAGTGCTAGATGCGCCATATACGACTTTTAGAGGATTAAGGCGGTTTAGGATAAATTTTGCACAAATTACGAAAGGGACACTTGTTCTGAAAACCCCTTTGAGTGATTCAATGCATATAAACACTTTGAAAGGTTCTTTTTTAAAGGGATATATCTCTTGGATCAATGGACATGTCTTTTGAATTTAAAATGGTTGACTTTTGGGTATAATTTTGGAAGGAATTTTGAATTCTTTTTGGAGGGATTCAACCTTTCATAAAAAAGAGGTTTTGGAGAGTGTGTAAGGGGCGGCAAGAGAGTTTGAGAGAGAGAAATTCAAAGGCTTGAAAATTTTCTGCAAGGATTGTAAGAGGAGAGAGAATGTGAGAGATTTCATCTTCATTACACTTCTAAGAGGGAATTGAGAGTGCTTTTAAATAGAGAATGGCTTGAAGAGAACTTCTAGGGATTTGCATAAGAATGACTGTTAGATAAGTTGTGTTTTTTATTTTTTTGTATTGTTTGT
>NW_018234166.1:0-839 GCF_001263595.1 Phalaenopsis equestris
ATACAACAACAGCAATAACAATAACGATTTATCCCACTAAGGATGGTCGATGAATTTCTAAATTCACATGTATTTATATGTTCAATAAAAATAAATCTGTATTTTAAAGGGATTGAATATGGTTTATTTAAACAGAAAGTCTTATATTACTTGATAACAATACGTATACTTGCGTAGAATCTCAATCTTAAGAGCTTAACGTTATTATTACTAAAATACTACATCAAATTTTTTGCACCGTTATAAAGCGGAGTCAACTTTATAAATTTTACACAACTATATTTCACCTGGATCACGGGACCAAGTTTTTGGCACCGTTGTCGGGGAAGGTAACGGAAGTAAATTTCTATTTTTAGAAATTCACAAAAATTTAGAGAGAAATATGTATATATATATATATATATTAATATGGAAGAAGTTCTTCTTGAACAAAAAGCTAATGACCTTCATTTCACTGTTGGTGACCAAAATACAAACTATTTCCATGCCTCTTTAAAGCATTGAAGAAACTTGAATTGCATCCTCAAAATTAAAATTGCTAAAGGTCAAATCTTTACTAATTTGGATGAGATTGGGGATAGTGTTGTGACCTACTTTACGGACTACTCTACGGAGCTCTTTTAGCATAATCCTATTATTACTCCAGTTCATACTACTCTTTTTTGTAGATGAATTTGACTATATTAGAAGTCTCTCTTTAGCTCAAGTTCCTAAAGAAGAAGAAATTCTTTCTGTTTCAAGTCTATAAGTTCCAATAAGTCTCCTGGTCCTGATGATTTCTCCTCTGCCTTTTATGTCAAATGTTGGGATATCATTAAAAAAGAGGTGATAAAAGCTAT
>NW_018234167.1:0-2919 GCF_001263595.1 Phalaenopsis equestris
TAATATAGGTGAGAAGTGATCAAAATCTTGTCACAGCCGCTCCAGTTCTATGGAGTGCTCCCGAATCAATTTATCACCTTATTCCACTGCCTCTACGTCACACCGAATTTGGAACACCCTCATATGGTTCTTAGTCCTCACATAGTTCATCTTCAGCTTTGCCGATATCTCATTTACCTTCCAAATGTCATCCACTATGTCACAATCGATGGAACCATCGAATTGAGTAGCCAAGTGTAAATCAATGCATGTGTAGTCCTCTATCCCCCTCAACAATATCACTCTTTGGCTCGACTCCCGTGAGGTATTTTTCTAGTCTCTTCCCTGCTAAAGCAGCCTCGAATTGATTGCTCTTGAAAAACTTTACCCATTTCATATAGAGCCTTACAATATTTACAAATAAATCTCTATACTTCTTCTATTGACAAGTAGAACTCTATATTAGATATAAATCTCAACAACATGCATACCAATCAAATCATTATTATCACATAAAAAATACAACTATCACTATCTTTTAAAATGTGAAATACACCTTTCCATGCATAGGTTGATGACACCAAATTGTTTTAAGTGTATAATTAAGAATTATGCATTGTATGTATGTAATTTCCCAAGAAAAATATAACAGGGTGGAAGAAGATATAACAAATTCATTTGGATTTGTCTAGTTCAAAACTTGGTGCGAGTAGGAGAGTGGCAATGAAGTTTCTTCTGAGTCAGTACCATTTGAAGGTGGCATAATGATCTTAAGCTCTTCATGTTTGTGCATTTTTCATCATAGGTGATGTGGAAGGCCGTCGAGCGAGTTTTGGGATCCGGTTTCAATCGCGAGAAATGTGAGGTGGCATTGGTGGGAACACCATTGACTCACAAAAGGTTTCTAAGAAGGCACAGAGGAACATATGGACCCGCCATTAAAGCCGGCGAGAGCTCGTTTCCTGGTCATTCGACGCCCATTTCCCGTCTCTTCTGCTGCGGCGATTCCACCTTTCCGGGCATTGGAGTCCCTGCTGTTGCAGCCAGTGGTGCCATAGTGGCCAACACTTTGGTTCCCTTGTCAAAGCACCATGAGCTTCTCAATGAGCTTGGAATTTGATCATAAAGTAAGAGTTTACATTTTTATGGAAGATTTACATACAAACCCCACTCTATTTATTTGTATTTACATTACAAGAATCTGTTGCAGGAGTGGAAAAATAAAGGCGAAGCGTCATCAGTTCATTTTTCAGATTCGGTTGAGTTCATGCTGATGGATCAGATTCATTCATTTACTGTTATTCATGGAAGATTTACAAAGATACCACTCAATTTATTTATGTTTGCATATCCAATATGCATATTTTAAATTTTACATATACATACTACCTTACATATGCATGTAAATGTGTATTCCAGTTTCTAGAAGTTAAAGTGGTGGTATTTTTGTGGTATAAATGTAAATAGGTAAAATTTTAGGTGTTAGATATGTAAATATTTAGGAATGGGGTGGTATGTATGTAAATGCCCCTATTTTTATTACTCTCAACAAATTCAGTTGGTTGATAAGTTAGTTGTTATGAATGTTGAAGGTGTTATGTTGTGGAGCTTACTATTTTCTTGTCATATTGAAGAGAACTGTAATATTTTATTTGGTCGCTGTATTCATTATTTCAGGGTTATTTTTAGTAATAGCTATATGGATACGCCATTGACAAGTTTAGCCTTTTGCACAAATCTCGAGAAGATTAAAATGGATCTCATAACATTTTAAATTTGATTTTAACAAACTTCTAGTCAATCTGACAGGCTTGATGATACTAACATGGTAACATTAAAATTAGTTCGATTCGAATCAAATCAAGCCTAGTCAAGCCACTCAAACATTTTGAAAATTCCTGTGCCCAATTGAAAGGCAAATAGATTTTAAATATGACAAGATTGTAGTCAAATCGAGCGTGCTGATGAAAAGTCCTTATTATTCAATTTTGACATTATTAAGACACTCAAATATCTAAAAAATACAATTTGATCAAGGGAATTTTTTCGAGCGGTTGCGGTTCAATTAAGTGGTATGAACTCGTTCTTTTTTTGCATGGTAGCCTCATCCTTATTCTATAAATAACACCCTATCTCATTCATGAAAAGAGAACCTATATGTGTACTCACTCCCAGTCGTGATGCACTAAACATTGTACCTTGAAAAATTATGTAGTCTTTTCACGCTTTATGGGACAAGACAATATGTGTATTCACAACTTCATAATTATTTGTTATAACTAGGCTAGGCACTATGATTTATACTTTTTGAGATTTTCTAAATAAAAACTTTATTGTATCTGCCTGTTGCTTTTATTACCTAAGCGTGTGACGGATTCTCGTACAACACTAAGACACTAAATAATTACTTCACTACTATGAATTTTTCGGTACTCATCACGCACGTAAAAACCCTATTTTTTATTGTATCACACCAATTATAAAATTATAATATGTTTGCTTCTTGAAGATAAAATTAGCCACATCCAGTTAGAATGCATTCATTTTTACTAGGCTAGTAATTAATAAACACCAAAATAATAGAAGTAATACTATAAATGGTACTCAAATTTTTTTTTAAATTATAAAACAAACAAGAGTGATTAGAATTGTCAATATAATAACACTACAATGCTTATAAATTTTTCATTTTTTTTTTAATTTTGAAATCCCGTTTTTGGTTGTGTAATTTATATGTGATGGGTGAGGGGATTTGCATGTATACCATATAACTTTTACTTGCTTATATATCACTTAAATTAGAATTATTCATTTAACACAATTTTTTGACCCCACCTGAGACTTGTGATTAACCGAGGTGGATACAGACGGTCGGACAGTGTGAATTAAAATTTCTATAATCATATGCATTTAACAGATGAAAGAGCTACTTCAAAATTA
>NW_018234168.1:0-507 GCF_001263595.1 Phalaenopsis equestris
CATCGTCTGACATACCGTTATAATGAAATATAGCACAAAGTTCTACAAAATTTGATAAGTTTAAATAGGGATCCTCCAAAGGAGTTCCCCCAAACTGATTGTTCTGCACTAGTTGGATAATCTCAGGATTTATTTCAAACGAGTCAGCTTCTACGATAGGGTTTTGTATACTTGAGTGAATTTCATCTGTCGTAGGATTTACGCAATCCCTCAATGGAGTATGATGATTTTCTAAGTTATTATTTTGAAATATTTCCATTTTCATTTCTAGTTTTTCGAGTCCTCTTTGTATTTTTATTTTTTTATTTTTTTCAAACTCGGGATCGTAAAGCACAAGTCCTGCAGATCCTTTGTTTTGCATACGCAACACAGCAAACAATACATTAACAATTTAATAAATAACAGATGAAATATATACACAACAAAACATTTTCACAAACACCTTATTTTTCATAAAAATATTTTTTTTCTTAACACTTTTTCATATAAAAATATTTTTCACACAAA
>NW_018234169.1:0-582 GCF_001263595.1 Phalaenopsis equestris
CCTTCATAAATTTTGCATAACTTAACATTTGTTCCGAAGATTCAGTGAAAGGAATATTTATTGTCAACTTCTTAATTACGTCTATGAACTTTGAAAATTGTTTATCCAACTCATGTTGTCTAAATCTTTGAGGAAATGGAGGTGGTGGTCTTTCTAAATTGAATTTAGTTGGAGATATTAATTTTTCCAGATCCTTAGAAACGTGTTCTTCGACACTTTTATTTTTCTTTATTTCTCTCACAACTCCTTTTTTTTTCTGACCACATCCTCTCTCACTTCCACTTCTTAATTGGACAGCTTCTATTTGTTCATTCATATTCTCTTTAGGGTTGATCTCAGTGTTCTTATGAATTGTTCCTTAGGGTATATTGCTAATTGAATTAACAATTTTTCCAAGTTGATTCTTTATTTTTCTAATTGCAGCATTTTGACTTTGCAACTGGTTTCCCATTTTTAATACCACTTTTTCTATAGACATATTTTTATCTTTAAATTGTTGATCATTGTTAGAGTATGGTGGATATGAAGGTCTATAGTTTGTGCTCCGTGGATTATTCCAACTTTTATTAGGATTTGCATGAT
>NW_018234170.1:0-293 GCF_001263595.1 Phalaenopsis equestris
AGGAGAGAATTTGGAGCGAAAAGGACAAAAATGTGCCGACGGCGAAAAGGATAAAAATGTGCCTAATAAAATCTTCATAAGCCCGCCGACAGTGCCCTCGAGGCCGCCGACGGCGTCCTCGAGGCCGCCGACGGTGAGATCGAAGCTTATGCCTACTTAAGCTTTGGATAAGGCCAAATTTTGAAGGAATGCTTAGGCAACTCTTGGGAAAGCTCATCCACAATTTTAAAAGAAAATTTTGGCCTAAAATTAAGAGGTTCTGGAGAGCCTGGAAGGTTCTGGATGTTAGAAAG
>NW_018234171.1:0-4118 GCF_001263595.1 Phalaenopsis equestris
TTTATGACAGGTGATTATGCAATCATAAATGTAAGTGAATATCACTAACGGTTTGATTGGGGCACCTGCAGCTTGAATAATCTGTTGGTAAGCTGATTAAAAATGATCTGTTGATAATTTTCGGTGTAGTAGTTATTATAAATTTTTATTTTTTTTAAAAGGTCAGGCCATAGCCAGAATGCTGTCACTGTACCTAGACAGGTGCGGTGTGAAAACGCTGTTTTCAGCATTTAGAAAACGCATAAGCTGCCAAAAATCAGTTTACCCAAAAAGGCCGGGTGCATTTTCAAAACACCACCGCACCAAATAAGCTGTCCCAAACAGACCCTAAAGCATATAAGCTTATATATGTGTTTTATGATTGTGACATTTGATGTATTTATTCTTGATTTGTTTTCATTTCATTTTTCTTGACAATCTATCATTTTAGCCATGCCATCTGCCGAGCAAGATTATAAATGTTTCAGGTTGCTCTCACAGAACTTTAAGGAAAACAAATGTACATTCATTTGTAGTCCTTTAATACTAGAAGAAAGTATATGTATATTTATTCATAATTTTAAATTTAATTTGTATTTTTCTTAATCCAAATTAATCGAATTTTTATGTGAATGATCAAGTCAAGTTTATATATGAACATTCAATTTTGCATCCGAGATTTAAAGTCAACCGAGCTAAATATCGATTTAAAACCATAAAATAAATTTTTTTAAAATATTATGACTGAAATTAAACATTTTAAATATTAAAATATGATTTCAAAAATTGACGTCTCACCTTTATAGATACGGCACCTAAATCCTCTTTTGACGGAGTGGGCCTTACAGTACATTGCATTGGTGGGAAGCGATTGCTATCGCCAGCCCATGGCCCAGTATGTGAAAGGATAAGCAATAATAATAATCATAATAAAGTTGACTTTGAAATCATTTGAATTATATTTTTAATAAATTTATAGTAAAATTGAATATTTCAATCATGCATAATACGATAAAGACGATCAGAGCATGCCTGAACCAAACACTTAAATAAGAAAAAAAAAATTCTAAAAATTATTTAAAAGGATTAAATAACCTCTAAATTTTGCGAGTGTGTTATTAAAATGAACATCTCAATAAAATAAATTAATAAGATAAATTGTTCGTAAATAACCAAGCGACTGTGATATCCGCAAAATATCATATAAGTAAGATCAATTCAGAACGTTTGATTGAATGTCATAACTATTATTTATTTATTTTTTGGCCGTGTGAACCCAACCCGAGGGAGCCTCACCAGCCTCCATCATTTGTAAACAACAACCAAGTTCAAGCCATTATTCTTCCATTTTCTCAATTTGTGTTGTATTTTACATATTTTCTGTTTTTTTTTAAAAGAGAGAGAGAGAGAGAGAGAGAAGAAAAAAAGATAAAGATGTGTTGGATTTTTAATTTGATTTTGTTGTTGATCGTTTCATCACTGTCAAAACCGCGAAGCTTGCATAGGCATAACAAAATAGGTGTAAGAAAGAATTTTCTTAAGTTCTTACTATTTCTCACTTTTATGACGTACAAAACTATGATTAATCATTTAAACTAAACTCAATGATTTTATATAATTATGTATATGTTTTTTTTTTTTGTAAAAATCATTTTATCTTTGGTCATAACTTCTTGGAAAAATCATTTTATCTTGGGTTGTTCATTATTGTGTATATCCCTTTAGACTCTAATTAAGTTGGCGTTGAATTAAAAAAATATAAAGGGCAAGGATAAACATGTAGAGGTAGATGAGAGGAATAGCTTTTATGATGATGATGACTTCAAATATAATATTTTGGATGATTGTGAAAGGCTTATGATGATGATGAGGACTTCAAATATAATATTTTGGATGATTGTGAAAGGTTTATCGGCATTGATTATGACTTTCAAGAAGATGATGAGTTATTTGAATGGAATTTTGATCATTTTATTAACTTCATAGGTATAACAAGTTAACTAATGTAACTAGAAGATTGGAAATTGTATTCAAATTTCTAATAAAATATTAGAAAAAAAAATTATGATAGTAATGTATGAGTTACGATGACGAAACTAGTCGTCATAAGAGTGACCAAGATGACAATATTAAGTGACTAGTTTTTAAACCTATATATGATAGAGTTTAAAAAAAATGACCTTAATGTAGAAATGTTACTCAGTAGTAAGGATGAAGTCAAAGAAACTACGTAGATTGGTCAATTGCTAGGAAAATCACATAAAATTCTTAAGAAATGATAAAAGAAGATGCAAAGTTATTTGCAAGAAAACTAATTGCCCATTTCATTTGTATATTTCAAAGCTTGAGAGAACTCATTCATGACAGATAAGATTATTAGAAGAGCATATTTGTTCATGGAGTTCTCATAACAAAATCCTCAATACAATTATGACAAAAAATTTTATGAATAAAATAAGAATGAATCCACTCTAAATTAATTAGAAGACAACTAATAGATGAATTAAAGTTACATGTATTAAAGTTACAAGCTAGGAAAGCTGACAACAAGGCACATAAGTTGTTACACATGAGGGAGGATGAACAAGTCAAAGAGATATGAGACTATTGCTTAGAAATTAAAAAAAAAAATCTTGGAACAAGTATATTTATACAATTAACACAAGAAATAGATTTGGAGTGCAGGCTGAGATCTCTCCTGTTTATCCGTTTCGTTTTTGCTTTTTAGAGTCTTTTGACGATGGTTTCTGGCAAAAGCTTGTGGATGCGGTTTTGGATGGGGGAGGTGGCTTTTCCGGTGGATTATCAGGAAAACATTTTCCCCAAGTTTTTCAGGATTCTTTAAATGTGGGAGGCGAATACTCTTTTATTA
Source organism: Phalaenopsis equestris (assembly GCF_001263595.1). Taxonomy (NCBI): domain Eukaryota; kingdom Viridiplantae; phylum Streptophyta; class Magnoliopsida; order Asparagales; family Orchidaceae; genus Phalaenopsis; species Phalaenopsis equestris. The sequence continues at coordinate 2,852 of NW_018234171.1, forward strand.
TGAAGTAAGGGAAGAAAAATGGGAAACTGGCCATGTTTATCTTAGATGTTGAATCTTCGATTTTAGTTTCATCATGTCGGTTGTCTTTAGTTGGAAAATTTACTTACAAACATCCTAAGGTTGATTTCATATGCAGGGAGTTCGAATTTTTAAAACCGAAAGGGTGGTGGAAGGTTGGTTTGTTGGATGGAAGACATATTTTAATTCAGCTTGCTAACAAAGAAGATTATACTTGACTTTTTTTCTAAAAAGCTTTTGAAAATTGAAAATAGGGTTATGAGATTCCTGAAATGGAATGTTGATTTAAATCACATCTCTTATCACCAAAATAATCTAAACTTAAGAAAGCCCAGCAACCAAAGTTAAGGAAAAGGGATATTTAAATGAGCAATAAAATGACTCACAAAAAGAAGCTTATATAGGATAACTATGACTTTACCTTTTAACAATTGTAGACAAAGTTGAAATAATACCAAAAGTTATGGAAATATGAAAGAGACGATCACAAAAGCTCAATTTGATCAAACACTCCAAGGCGAGGAAATTCGACAGCATCAGTTGTATGTTAAAGAAGTAAATGACATGAGTAGATTTATAAGTATAATGAATTAATCTATTGAATTTATTTAAGTAAAAAAAATACGCCAAATTTGTGTAATTTTTTTCTTCTGTATGCTCAATTACGAGATATTGATTGACATTAAAGTTCAGAAACAATATCAGCATTGGACGAGTAGACCCAAGGATCAATTAATAAGAGAATATTGGTTAACAACTAAATAATTTTTTATAAGGAGTCATGTAATTTACTTATTCTTATACTAATAACAGATTTACACTTTCAAATAAAAGAAGTTTAGCTAGATGAAGTTTGGAGGATTTCATGGGTCATCTAGTTTTATAGTTTTGGAGTTCGTTCGTATAAACTTTGGTTTATAAATTTGTTTCATAAGTATTATGTAGTTCTATTGTTTTGCACTCGGTGACAACAATGCCTTGGATTGGGCAATATGTATTTGATGTTATAACGATTTTGAAAATTGAAATTCTTACTACATTTTAAAAAATATATAATGACTAAGTCATCATTGTTGTTATATATGCAATGTATTGTTTACCGCTAAGTCATCATTGTTGTTATCATTGTTGTCATCATTGTTGTCATCATTGTTGCATCATTGTTGTCATCATTATTGTTATCATTGTTGTCATCAATGTTGTCATCATTGTTGCATCATTGTTGTTATATATGCAATGTATTGTTTAC
>NW_018234172.1:0-973 GCF_001263595.1 Phalaenopsis equestris
TAAAAATTTAACTCAACATATTATTTTGAGAACTCTCTTTCTTTATAAAATTATGTTAATTAATAAAATCGATAATACTAACATATATTCTAATAAATTTGGAAAAATCATTATTTTTGAATTTATTACTAATCCTACAGAAATTATTTTAAATGAAATAAAGAAATTTAATTTAAAACAAAATCAAATTAATTTCTTACAAGAAGAAATTACTTTATTATGTACAGAAGAAAAATTGAATAATAATTTAAAAAAAGAAACAATTTCTACTTAACATAAAAATATGTTAAAGGAAATTTGTGGTGACAATCCAGCTGTTTTCTGGGATAAAAAAAGCACTGTATTGATTTACCATATATTGATAATTTTGATGAAAGAAATATCAAGACAAAGGCACGACCTTGTCAAATGAATCAAGAATATTTAAAAATGTGTAAAGAAGAAATTAATGAACTTCTTAATAAGAAATTAATTAGAAAATCTAGTTCAACTTAGAGTTGTACTGCATTCTATGTTATGAATAACGCAGAAAAAAAGAAATAAAACTAGATTAGTTATTAATTATAAACCTTTAAATGACGTTTTAAAATGGATTCGTTATCTCATACCAAATAAAAGAGACTTACTTAATCACTTAAGTAAATCCTTAATATTTTCAAATTTTGATTTAAAATCTGGATACTGGCGCATTCAAATACTTGAATCTGACAGATATAAAACGGCTTTTACTGTTCCGTTTGGTCATTATGAATGGAATGTTATGTCATTTGACTTAAAAAATGTTCCTTCTGAATTTCAAAAAATTATGAATGAAATCTTCAATCCATATTCTGATTATATATGAGTTTATATTGATAATGTACTTTTTTTTCTAAATCAATAGAGGAACATTGTAAACATCTACAGACTTTTCAATAGCTTGCCAAAAAATAATAGGCTTGTAATCTCTGTGTCCAAAATCAAATTATTTCAA
>NW_018234173.1:0-2691 GCF_001263595.1 Phalaenopsis equestris
TGAGTCATCACTGGGAAGTTAGTAATGGACACGTTTCTTACTATAATGACCCCTCAAGGCCAAGTGGTGTTTTTTTTTTTACATGGCCACCATATATTGCAGAAGATTTCTATCTACCTTACTATAATGACCCCTCAAGGCCAAGTGGTGGTTTTTTTTTACATGGCCACCATATATTGCGGAAGATTTCTATCTAAATGATCGAATATGACATTCAAAAAATAATATATTATTCCAAAGGATAGGAATAGTACCTCAGAATGGTTTGCATGAAGAAATCCAAATGTGTCTGCGAAACCAGGATTTTTATCTCACGGATGTAAAACAAGATTTACTTTTGGGAACCTTATTTCCTATAAGGGAAAGCCCTCATAGTTAATTACATTTATAGTATCATAAACTCTAAATAAAAGTCTTGATTAATACAATAAATTAAATTGTTAAAAATTAAGCTTTATAAGGAAGGATGAATGGTATTTACGATTTCATGAAAAAAATGTCCATATAGAGAACTATACCTGATGGGAAGTGATTTAGAAAACATAAGATGGAGAATTTGATCAGGTTGGGTCAAGAGATTAACCAGAAAATGCTTGATTTGACTAATTTAAGTAATTAGGAGCCCTAAACTAGGAATAAAATTGGGTAAGAAGGATTTCTATATGGTAAATGAATCCCTAGACTCTATATTAAATTCTATTTAGTGGACTAAAGAATGCTAATACCTCACACCTCTAGAGCAAGCGCGAGCATGAGTGCAGAGAGGGACGAATAATTGCCTTTTATAGGCGATGGCGGTTGGCCTGAGCTGTCAATTAGATGGGAGATTGATGGTCCGGATTACTCCGGTGGTTTTCGCAACCGTTAATGATCGCCAAATATTTTCAATCGTTCGTTCAAGTGGATGGTTGGAGTGAGGATCCGTGGACAAAGGCCACGGATCAGTGACACAGAATTAGGGAGTGTGGCCACACATATGAGTGGTCACGCCTCAGGCCTGGTGGACCAAACCAAGCCAAAAAGGGGCATAGTACTGTTATTAAAGGTTTAGAGGCACTAGGACCCTTCTAGAAGCTCCATATGCCTCCAGAAGTTGTATGTGACCCAAAAATAAGGTAAAAAACAAGATGTAGATAATGTTCACCCATACCCCTAGAAGAAGAGCTCAGAAGGCAAATATCGATGAGAAGCTAGTAGTGGACAATGTTTTCACCAGAAAGACTCCGTGAGAGCAAGGGGTTGATAGGGTCCGAAAAATCTCAGAAGGTCAGTAGCTTCAGAATGTATTTTGAAAAAAATTCCATAATAAAAAATTTTTGAATGTAGGTTTAAATAGCTTAAATTCGTGCTAAAAAATCTTAGAATGCTAGGACCCTCAGAAGATACAAGTACATTAAAAATCTTAGAAAACTATAAGCCTCAAAAGGTATTGGTACATCAAACATTTCAAAAGGCTATAAGTTTTGGAAGGTACAAGTATAATTAAATTTTAGAATGCTACAAACCATAGAAGATACAGGTACATTATAAATCACAGAAAGCTATGAGCCAAAGAAGACATAAATCTCAAAAGAATTCTATGTATTTGAAGCCAAAAATTCTCAAGGGGTTGTAATCCTTAGAAGAGTCTGATATTACTAAGCTTCGATTGAGGGGAAATACTCCAATTGGACTTTCAATATATTTTTTTGTCTCCTTTAGGGGGCAAGTCGCACAGAATCAACTTCCAAACATAAACTAAAAAAAGATCGAGCAAGGTTGATATAGTTCATCTTGATAACATATGAAAACACGAAGAATAAGAAGATGCTCGGGGGGCAGATAGCCAACAAGTGAAAATCACTAGATAATATCAACAACTACATTAGTCTGGTTCATATAAAAAAACATAGATAAGCATGTGGGAAAAAAAAAAGAAAGTGCATACGGAAAAAAAGGACGACTACATCAGTCTAACTCATACAACAGAACTTCGATGAAGATGCAAAAAAAAAAAAAAATGGTGCACTACTTGACATCAATATTCTCCTCCGAATAACACCTTTTTCAGCTTGCCCTCAATCTTTTTAGAAGTTACAATGATCATATACAATTTAACATTAATTATTTATGTATGTTTCATAACAATGTTGATTTAAAATTCAATTCAAATATATATTGCTTTGATCCAGAGTAACTTCAAATTCTCTATTGTTGTAGATTTATTTATAACATGTACCTTAGTTCTACTTTTTCATATATGTTAATATTAAAGATCGTGTTATAGCTTTTGAATTACACCAAGTGTTGTGCTTGTTACACGAATCTTTTAAAATCATGTAATGCTTCTAATGTTGATGTGTTATAGCTTTCATTTTAGTCTATGTTGTGATGTGTTATGTTATTCCCATTTGTTATATAAATTGTTAGATGCCATAACTTCTGTGATACTTATAGTATGTTACATTATTTTGTTTTAATTGTATCAACCATTGTTATATCTTTTATAATGCACTATGCACTAATTGTCATGACTAACTATGGGTTCGTTTAGGGCGGCGGTGTGGCACCGTACCACATTTTTTTCTGTTTTGGTAAATTGTGTTTTGACAAACTTTTCAAAAAGCTGCTGCTGAAATCTGCATTTCCCCATCACTTATCACTAGGTGCGGAAGCAGTTTTCTAGCTGCTTTCTCACTTGATATATATATA
>NW_018234174.1:0-417 GCF_001263595.1 Phalaenopsis equestris
AAATCAAACAGATTAAGCTTAATGTTTATGCGAATAATTGTAGCAAACAACATAAAGTATACATTTTCTAATACTGAAAATGCTAAGAAATTTATGAAATTTGCTGAGAATTGTTCTCAATCTGACTCTGCTGATAAGTCTCTTGCTGGAACACTATTGAGCACATTAACCAACATGAAATTTGATGGTTCTCGTACCATGCACGAGCATGTTGTTGAAATGACGAACATAGTAGCAAGACTCAAGACCCTGGGAATGAAAGTGAATGAAAATTTCCTTGTGCAATTTATCATTAACTCCTTGCCTCCTGAGTATGGTCCATTTCACATAAACTACAACACTATGAAAGATAAGTGGAATGTGAATGAGCTACAACGTATGTTCATTCAAGAGGAAGCAAGGCTTAATAAAGGAGCA
>NW_018234175.1:0-365 GCF_001263595.1 Phalaenopsis equestris
AGCGATCGTTGCAGATCCAGGCTAAACAACATCAATAAACTTCTCGACGTTCTCGTCAGAATCTTCAGCAATCGGCTTACTAGAGACCTTACCAGACATACGAAAAAAAAATTTCAATCATGAACGCTCGATCAAATGGGGTATACTCTTTTAAAGATGAAACAGCGAAAAAGATGTTTTGCAGTTTGATCAAGAATCCCGAGTTCAGGTTGCCCACGCCAAAAAAGCCTGACGAGGTCAACAAGAAAGGGCACCCGAGATATTGCCCATACCACAGGTTCATTGGACACACCATAGAGGAGTGTTGCAGTTTCAAGGAGTTGCTTGAGGAAAGTTGAGGAATGGGGACGTAACAATCCCGGAAG
>NW_018234176.1:0-234 GCF_001263595.1 Phalaenopsis equestris
AGTGTAGGAGAGTCTTATAGCAGAAATAAGATACGAGCATGGGTTCCGAGGCATTAGTGTGGGAACCACGTAGAGGGGAACAGGAGCAGATGCCCGTGCCCCGTATCTTAATTCTACATTTTTACATTGATGTATAGAATTAAGACCGTGTAAGTATACACGGAGACCAACCACTTTTTTCTTTTTTGGGCGACACTGGCGTGTTTATTATTTTATTTGGTTTGTTTTGTTTTT
>NW_018234177.1:0-3705 GCF_001263595.1 Phalaenopsis equestris
CGGTTCCCACTGATTTGGAATTCTTATGATGATTGATACATATCCATTGACCAGGATGTGGACTAGTATGAGGTTCATCGTCGTTCAAAGTCTAACTTTTCGCCTTTGTGGAAATGATATGACCACGTGGAATTGCTACGTCTCTTTGGACTCTTGAGCGACCCTAACTTTATAAGAAGGCTGTTCAAAATCACCAAAAGGTGTGGAATCGATGACACTAGATTAAATTGAGATGAAGTGGGCCACCACCTTAGAAAGGGTTGAGATCTCATCCGAGCTTACGAAGAAATTTAAAGAGCAAGCCATGATAGCCGAGAAGAAACTGACTGCAACGGAGGAGATTGTTACTCTCTCAGATTTTCTGTTAATTGCCGAGCAAGAGAAAAGGAGTTGAAGGCATAAGTGATGATAATGAAGATTGATGAGTTCTTTGAGATGCTCCCTTCTCACTCGAGGCAGGAAAAGATAATAGGCGAGCAGCTTTGAGTCTTCAACATCACAACAACCGATAGATTCATTTGATCGGGCTTGGTTGAACCCAAAGTTCACAGCCTTAAATAAATTTGCTTCCCTTTATACAGGCTCCAAGGGGTCTTTTGAGAATGATTCGGGTGCCGAAAACGAAGTAAGATCTTCCAGCCGGCTTCTTGATACTTAAAGATTTTCCTAGAAAATTTTTTTTAGTTAATATAGTGTAAATGATATCTTTTGTGTATAGAAAATACTTGTATATTTTCAATTTGAAATGAATAAGCTTTTCAGTTATTTTTCAAGCCTTTTCCTCTTTTTATTGTTTTACCTTTATTGTGTTATTTCCTATTGATAATTGCTTGGTGATGAATATTTGTGTTGCTTGATGACTCGGGCCTTAGATAAGATCGTCGGTTGTTTCTTAATTTGCACAACTCGACATAGGTCTTACATTGCCTGACTCACTTTGCTTCGGTCGATTTTTTCATCTCAGTCAGACCTTACCTTTCGCCAGGACTTAGGTAGATCATGTCTTTGCCTTCGCGGGGGGAACCTCTGAGACTCGTTACTGAGGTGATTTGCAACTTACCCTTCGTGAAACTTGTCATTATTGGCAGGGACTCACCTCTAGAGCTTGATCAAAGTTGAGCTTTGAGACTGGCTTTTTGATGCTTTGCATTATGAGTTAAATTTGTTGTTAGGATGTTGATCAGACGTCTACAACATTGTCGTCAGTCACCTTTATTTTACAATAGTGTCGTTTGATCCACATTTTTTATTTTACAAGATCTCGATTACTTCGTCGGATTGTCACCTCAAACGGGCCTCACCTTTCACCGGGACTAAATCAGATCTTGTAGCAAGAGATTGAACCAGAGATGAGAAAATTAGAGAGGGAGTAGAGATCATGTTTTTTCTTCCCTTCCTTTTAAGATAGGAGGTGCCTTAACTTACATCTCTTAGTCTCTTATCCATCACCTATGATACAATATATGTCATGATGTCCTTGTGAGAAATAGAAGACATGATTATCATGAAACTCTTAAATTGATGCAGACGTGAGTTTATCCTTGAGTGACATCTCTCATGTTGGCGGGTTGTAATCACTAAGAATAATCATGAAAGGCTTGACCGACTACTTCAACAAACGAGTTTGACAGATCATTTCAGCAAGCAAGCTCAACATACAAATACAACAAGCGGACTCGATAGATAGTGGTAACTGAATCCTTTTTGTAGAAAAGAAAACAGAGCCTTCTAGACCCATGAGATCAGCTAACGTACCTTATGGTCCATGACGGCGAGCAATGAGTATACATAGCTGCAATAATTTTCTTAGAAAACTAAATTATTTATTTATGTATAGTGATGATGTTAAAAAAAGGTATTTAATCATTTCTAAAAATATGATTAATTAATTTATAAAATAAGTAGTTTTGATTTAGATAAATTTAAATTCTAGAATTAATGAATTTAATATGCAACACATTTAGACTAATGGTTAAGAGTTTTGTTTCCAATCGTAAAGACTTGATTGCAAAGCCTATTTAGTTTCGCACATGATTCTTTTTTAGAATAAATTTAGATAATTTGAATGAATTACAATAGCTTTAGCAAATTTAAAACTATTAAATGTTAATCATACTTCATTTGTCATCTTAAAAAAATAATTAAATGAAAAAAAAATATATAAATATGATATATTTATAACTCACGAATATTAGAAGCAACTATTTTAAACATATAGCACTCATGACTAACTAAAAGATAATTAATAGTATTTACATGAGCTGCCCATAACGCATGGCTTCGGTCCATCGAATCGGACGAAACGACGAGAAACAAAAAAAAAGGTGATTTAAAACGCTTTGGAATGTAACACTTATCCAATTAAGGCTTCTTAATTAAGATAATTATCTTCTTGTAGAGATTCTCTAATGTCAAAGGCTAAGGATCTTTGGACTGCTACATGTTTGCGTCTGGTCCATATATATTTGTCATTCACCCCCCTACCTAATGATATGGAGGAATAATTCATACAAAAAATCTTCTTATCCTCCTAATTACATAGTTTGGTTTATACATCTTAGCTGTACCTCACCTAAGCAATTCCCACTACTTGGAAAAAGCTTCCAAGCCAAAACCCTTGGTTTTAGCTCACCAATCCACAAGGATGCGTGCTTCATTCTTCTCCTAATCGTAAAAGAATAAGGTATAGGCGACTGGCTAGGGGAAAAGAGGTGGAGTGGAAACTGTGTTAATCCATAAAGAATCCTTTATGTGTCACATTAAATGCTGTCTTATCTGAATTTATTAGAAATATATATTAACATGGAGTGTGCTCTTGTTTCTAAATGACATAAAAAATGATCTGATTTAAGTCCAAAGGAGTCTAGATAATATACTTAAAATATAAAGAAAAGTTTCGAAACATATTTTTTGGGATCAAATAATCTTTATATCTGGCAAGCTAGTAGTCAAATCGAGTGTCTCGATAAGAAAAATCCAATGAGTCTAAGATCCATTAATTTTGACATAATTAAGGCATTCAAACAATCATAAAACTATATACGATCAAAAGAATCACTCTGATTTTTCTGATGGAGTGATCCATATTCATGTAGTACTTATAAAGGATGTTACTAAAAAAAATGATAAATAGGCATGCGAGAAAGATGAAAATGAGAAGATTGAGGGGAACTCTAATCTCTTGAGTAATCTTGATCGCCACCACCATCGGTCCATCGTCGTCATGCTGTCATCGCCATCAAGCAAACATCGCCGTAAAATTGTCACCCGACTGACATCAAGCAAAATCAGCCTTATCGAACCATTGACAGTGAGACACCACTAAAATGCAGGACCATTGTCATAGGGTCACCACAGCCATGTTGGATCGTCCTAGCTGGACTGCCGAAACCACCGTTGGACAGCCATCACAGTACCTTAGATGCTCAACCACCGACACCCGTGCTGGACCATCGGCGTCGACCTGTTGCTGTCACTAAACAACTGATGTTGGGCCAATGTTGAACTATCATGTCCATAGTAATCAGATCCCTTGCATCACCATCAAGCCACCATCGTCCAAACCACCACCTCTATGGTGGGTCATTGTCATCGGGCTGCCACTGCCATAGAACCATAATCACCCGATCAACATCGCACTATTGTCATGGTGCAAGACTCCAAACAACGAGCCACCTTTGTCGTGCCGGCATGTCATCGTCGGAC
>NW_018234177.1:4837-6600 GCF_001263595.1 Phalaenopsis equestris
GGGGGCGGTGGAGCCGTCGTGAGCCGCTCGAGCGAGGAGAGCCTTCTCCCTCGCCTAGCTGCGTGGGAAAAGTCTAAGCACATTGCTAGTAAGATCCAGTTCCAGATCGAGAGCCGGATGCAGGGGAGTCCCTTCACCCTAGGGTTGGGGGAGCCGAACCTTGCTGGAAAACCCATCTTCGAGTACGATCTCGTTGTTCGACCTTCCGAACTACATTCCCTGAAGAAAAGCCCATACGAGAATCTCAACAACCACGAGAACGAGAATCTCTTCACCATTCACCAGATTCTTGAGTCCTGGCTCGCGTCAGCGAGGGAGCTCACGAGGAGATTAGCGGATCGCATAGATTCCTCCGATTGGGCCGCAGCCGCCGGCGATTGCTGGCTCCTAGAAAGAATCTGGAAGCTTCTTGCCGATATTACGGATCTTCATCTCCTAATGGATCCCGACGATCTCCTCAGGCTCAGGGGTCAGCTCGCGCTTCGGGCGAGCAACGGATCGGAGGCATTCTGTTTCCGATCGGCGGCGCTGCGCGATGTCACGGCCGCGTCAGGGAAGGAACTGAAAAGGAGGGTGCCATGGGTGCTCGGCGCTGAAGCTGATCCGAGCGGTGGGCCAAGGCTGCTGGGAGCGACGATGAGGCTGTTCGGAGGCGAGGGGACGAGGGGAATCCCGGGAGGATTCATCTCTTGCAGGCGTTTCAGGCGGTGGAGGCGGCGGTGAAGAGGTTCTACTTTGGGTATAGGCAAGTGGTGACTACGGTGATGGGCAGCTTGGAAGCTACGACATGCCGACCTCTGGTGGTTTCGCCGGAATCCGGTGATTCACTATCGCTGATGTTTCTGGAGCCGGCTTACTTCCCCAGTCTGGATGCCGCCAAGACGTTTCTGGGTGAGTTATGGGAGAACGAGCAAAGGCGTGGTCGATCGGTCGGTCGGTGTGGGACGAGATAAACGGGCCAGAGGTTGGGAGGAACATGACATATGCGAGGATCCGTATTCATATGTAGTGTTAATACGGGATTTAAATCTGATGGATTTGTAATTTTGGCTGAGGATGTATGATTTTGATTGAATTATCTTTGGGATTGGGGTTAAGAGTTAGGAGTTGTATATTTTGTTTAAAATTATTATTCAATTTTGATAATTTATAAATTAATAAATCAGTCAAAATTTAAATTGATCTTTGACCCTAGTTATGAAAACAAATTTTCTTTGTTATTTTGATTAAATCTAAACTGTTTGATTTGAACGCCGGGGCCGCGTGGTCGATCCCGCGCGGCCTGTGTTCATCCTATTTAGCGGCAAGCGTCCGCTGCTGCTGAAGGAAAGAACGCAAAAAAAAAACTAAAACTTCACGGTATGGCGTTGCGGTCCCAAACGGATCCTAAATTGATGTTTTGATGAACCCAAATTTTATGGAGATAGCTCTATCTAAATAGATGAAATTCAGCTGATTAAGGTTTTCAAAAATTAAGCTAAGTATGTATACGCAGAGCTTAAGTATTATCCATGCTAAAAGAGGTTTAAATATTGACTAATTAATAAGTAAATTTAATTCATTTGCATTTTAAAAAAAATATAATTGACATGATTAGTTACTAAAATGGTGATAATTGTAATTGTCACCAGTAAAAATAATACATTGTTGCCATTCTAAAATCAACATTATGTTTTTAAATGGTGCCATTTTGAAATAAGGGTACAATAATTTTTCATAATTTACTAAAGAAATAATAAAAACAGGTTGAAATATATATACGC
>NW_018234177.1:9596-10463 GCF_001263595.1 Phalaenopsis equestris
TAACTATGTTGGCTAGGTTTTAGCATTTTATGTCAAATGACTGATTGTGATTTTTGTGTCAAATTAAGTCATTTATTATTATTATTATTTTTTATTTTTGAATTCAATCATTTTATTTGAATAGACATTGACCATTTTTTTTTATTACTCCAGAATCTTTTGATATTTTTTAAAGTTGTTTTTTAGTTAGTCATCTTGCTCGATTTTTAGTGAGTCATTTCATTCAGTATATGTACTCTCACAGGTACATGAATTGAATTAGTAGATATTATTGTTCATAGGATGATAAATATTTATGCATTCAAGAAACTAAATGATTTAGTTAGAGAAAATGCTAAGGAAATTGATAACTTAGATTTTAAACTTAGGTATTCAGATAGGATTCACACTAGAAATGGTTTAGTTGTAATCATAGATAAGAGTTAGAAAGATAATATGGTAAAAATTAATAGATTTGGAGATAAAATTATAGTCCTAAATATTATTGTTGATACTAAGATTTTTAATGTTATAAGTGCTTATATTTCTTAAGTAGGTTTAGATATACGTCCAAAAATTTTTTTTGGAATGATCTATAAGAATTAATACAAATGATACCTTATGAAGAAAGTATTTTTATTAGAGGAGAATTAAACAAACATATTAGTCACACTATAAATGTTGCAGGTGTAATTATAGATAAGAGTTTGAAAGATAATATGGTAAAAATTAATAGATTTGGAGATAGAATTATAGTCTTAAAGATTTTTGTTTATACTAAAATTTTTAATGTTATGCGCTTATACTCCTAAGTAGGTAGGTTCAAAAGAAAATTTTTTGGAATGTACTAGAGCTGTTGGATTACATCAGGGATCAGCTTTAAGCCCA
>NW_018234178.1:0-372 GCF_001263595.1 Phalaenopsis equestris
GTGAAGATAAATGAAATAGGGTCTTTTGGCAATCTAATTTTGCTTAGTGGGTAAGGCCATGTCGGTCAACTTTTTTTTCCGATTAGATTTATTTGAAAAATATGGTATATGAAAATAATTTTTGAGATTTAATTTAAGTATAAGAGGTATATAGTTTAGGTTTTGAAAATAGTATGTTTTAATTTTTTTTAAAAAAAAAAATGAGACCAAATGGATCTCATTCGTCCAATAGTTTGCATAATCGTGCCTGATACCGCGAATACTACACCCTCCCGAAAGATAAGTGTAGACTTCGGCGATAAACCCAATCCAACAAACTAAGAGATTTGTGACATCTGTTAGTCTGCGAACCTTTTATATATGACCGACAAG
>NW_018234179.1:0-3737 GCF_001263595.1 Phalaenopsis equestris
TTTCTTAAAGTTAAAATTCCTATATTTCATTTCATTGTTTTTTGTTTTGTCTTCCCCGTGGCATTCATATTGGGGCTTTTAAAAAAAACACTATATTACTTGAAACAATACATATATTTGCGTAGTACCACCTAGTGAGAAACTATTTCTTTAAATTTTGTTATATTTTTTCTCACTAGAAACTAAATATAATTTGAGTAAAGTTTTTGGCATATTAAGAAGTATAAATATCTATGTAATTGTGGGTCGGGTCAATGGACTAGGGCGATGACAACAATGCTAATGTGTTCTAAAATGAGGGATACGATGTGGGATTTAGAATAATATCTCTTACCTTAAGAACCTTTAATAAAGGAGATAGGATAAGGGTGGTACTATTTGCTGACTCTTGAGGAGATTGTTGTCCTCGATACTCTTAGGTTGTCTATAGTCCTAGCTTCATCAAATTAATTAACTTGTGGACTACACTACTTCGCAAAATATTTACAAAAATAAAAAAATTTTCACCAGTTAAAGTAAAATTCACAAGCATGAAAATTAATTTAAAAATAAAAATTTATAAAGGACCACGGTTAATCACTTAAATCGAGGTTAGGACTGCCCTCCATAGATTATTGGGTTGGTAGCACTCACTCAAGGCTCTTACTAAAGGTTGGGAAGCTTATAGTCCACCTTTGAGCCCCCACCTTTACCATTGTCTTACACTTAATTCTGATCTTCCATATATGATTATGGGTTTTCTTTTATTTGCTCGTGTTTTGCTACTACTCGTTTTCTAACTTTTTGCATATTGAATGCTCCTATTTACTTTCCTACAATTTATTTAAATTTCCTCCAAATATATTATGCTTTATGATGCTCAGCGGTAGCAGAGGCCCAAGTATGCATTTACATTTTATGCTTTGCAATTTTATTTACTTACCTTATAGTATTATCTACTTTTTTCAATTTTATTTACTTACCTTATAGTATTATCTACTTAAATTTATTTAATTTACCTACAAAATTAAACCAAAACTAAAAAGACACAAAAACACATTTTCAAAAACAACAAATAACATAATACATCCTTTGGAATTTATGAGACTACCTCAGATGAGGTAACTTACGGTCACTAACGAGATCTCCCTAGTTTAAATGAGCTTAACAACTTGTTTAGACTTAGTAAATTCAAAACAAAATAGTGGTACCAAAATGAGGGAACCATAGGATCCTAACTGATGTTGCTCGAATCAACTTTAACCACCCCCACCATATAACACTTGAACAACAACAAATCTCATGACTTAAACTGCAAAACTGTAAAACCTTAAACTTGGAGCAGTCATTTCAACTAAGAGTTTGGAGCTAACACCATGGACATCACAATAAAGATACACAGAAGAACAACATCAAGAGAGAGCAAATAAATCTACAACAGTAATTTTCCTTAGAATTAAATAACAAGCTATAGGACTTCGAGGTAGTTTGTCTAGCATGACTTAAATCCTCAACTTAATTTTAGGCCTTTACAAAGGCATGTTGTGCAATATAAGACCTAACTCGTTTTAGGCTCCGAGGTTTTTGTTTGTTATGTTATAAACCCTCTTATCTTCTAGGCTATTTGTAAGACTGTGTCATGCAAGTGTAAGCCCTAAATAGTAATAATTAGCTGGTTGAAATATATAATAATATTTCTTCAAAATTGTAGCCAAACCATAAGATAGTTTGGGAAGTCACCGAGGTTCTCCTCAGGATCTGTGACATCCCCTAGTTTTCTTCCTTTGAATTCCGAAAATAATTGTTCTCATTTGATACTTCTTTGTCTGACCTTGAAAACCCTAAACTTTAAAATATTGAAGAAAGTACCTTCTTATCTAAATCAAAAGTTTTCTTAGGCAATTTTGATTGTTTAAGATGTAATTAACTATAGGGGTTTGCTCTTAGAGGAAACTTTGTAACCCATCTTAATATAAACCTTATCTAATCTTTTATTCTTAGAGGAAACTTTGGAACCCATCTTAATATAAACCTTATCTAATCTTTTATATTAGAAAGGGAAATTTATTGGTCAACATAAAGGTTTCGCAGCCTAAAATGGATGTCACAAAATCATTAGTTTATTTAATCAAGTCTCACTATCAAGTAATGTGTCTATTATCTAGGATAGATGCATGGTTTGTGGTGTTGTGCTCGTTTATTTAAACTATTGTTTATATGAGATCGGTTTGGTCTCATATTTTTTTTCAAAATTATATATATATATATATATATAATTAATTAATTAAACGAAACATCATTCTTCCTATGTTGGTGACCAACAACCTCACTCCATTTGGTAGAGCGAAGTAGCTTGACAGAAAAGAAGTAGTGCACAGCCTTAGAGGCTTCATTGAGATTACACAAAGGAAAATTGATTTTATGATCATTTCTAATTTTTTAAGCCCCCTAAAATTAGTCAAAAATCTAATGATCTCATTTAGGTCATTATCTACAGGAGTGAAATGAGAGTAGAAACTATTAGGTTCATCTCTCAAAAAAAAAAAAGCGTTGATACAGGAAGCAGGATTGTCCACCTTTTTCTCTCTCACATAGATTGAATCATCAAAAGCCTCAAGAAGATTAGCATAAAACTCTCTCACCACATAAATCATAACTACAGAGGTGTTTTAACAAAAATCCTCCCAATGTCGATTTACATTCCTACCCTCAACAACACCCCCAAGGTTGACAAATCCATGTTCAACAATCAACTTCATCGATGTCAAGGAGTCTTTGTAATGCTCCTCAGCTTTGGAGCTTACAAATTTCTTCTTATCAAAAGAAGATTTTGCTTTGATACCCATAGTTTTAGGAGCAATTGAGAAGTATCAAAGATGAAAATCACAAGGAATATGGATTAAAAGTGATGTGGATGCAATCAAGAAGCAAATCAAGAATTAAATCAAAATTTTCCCAAAAATCCTCAACCCAAGCTCTCTCCAAAAAAAATACAAAATTTAAGATGAGAACTAAAGGAGATGTTAAAGGTGTGAAATCTAGCATGTAAGAGAGATTTCCACACTCTAGAACCTCTTAGATTGAGAGAAATAGGAAGATAATGAGGAGTGTTAATTTTTTCCTCTTTGTTGCTGAAGAAGAAAAGGGGGACAAAATACGCAAATTGGGTGAACCAGGCCAATTTTTAGCTTAATAGCTTAATTAGCCAGGGAGGCGCCTAGGCATCGCAACAATAGCGACCATGCACTGCTTGCTCATAGTGGCGCTTAGGAGCCCAAGTGTACGACACCTAGGTGCCCAGACCAAAATTGTTGATGGTCACTTGATTTGTAATATTTATCCCCCCTAAGTCCTTAATCACATAAAATATGTATACCAACATACCCTATAACTAAAGATAAATAATGTCGCCCATCCTCCTTCTCATCACATCTCTCTCTTCTTCTTCCTAATCTCCAACAAAATTCTCTTTTATTGACTACCAGGTGATTCCCTGTATTTATAAAGAAAACATATTGGGAATTCAATAAGATTGTTATTTCCAATACATAAGCTTCACTGATATATCTTCAACTGATCGGTTAGATAGCTAGTGAACTAATCAAATTGGCTTGTATTTTGCAAATCCTTATGTCTTACCCAGTCAATTAAAGTATACACCTCAAACTCTATAATTGAGGAATCATCCATCAGCCCTTCTAATCTCTGAATAATATAGATCGTCTGAATAGAATAACAGGTTCAAAAATAGGGAGTAA
>NW_018234180.1:0-493 GCF_001263595.1 Phalaenopsis equestris
AGAGGGAGAAAGGTATAAATAAGGAAAAGAAAGGAAGGGGGGGAGGCAAAGAGTGCAAAATTGACAAGGAGAAAGGGTTGTGGAGAGTGGGAGTGAAAGATCGAGAAATAGAGTGATAGTGTTTGAGAGAGGGAAAGAAGGAGCAAAGAAGAGAGACAAAAAGAGAGTGTAAGCATAAAAAGGAAAGAGAAGAGTAAGCAAGTGAAGGGAGAGGGAGAAAGAGAAAGGGCGGAAGAGAGAGAGAGAGAGTGAGGGAAAAATATATATGGAGAGAAGACGGTGAACCGACTAGGGATAGAGAGAAAGTTAAGTAAAAGAGCAAGAGAAAGGAGAGATAGAAAAGTGTCGGAGAGTGAATGAGAGTGATAGGGTGAGAGCGACCAAGAGAGAAGGGAGAAGGAAATTGAGGAGAGAGGGAGGGATGAGAGAGCAAGTGAGAATGGAGGAGAATGGAGAGGGAGGGTGAGATAAATAGAGCATGAGAGAGAGAGAG
>NW_018234181.1:0-485 GCF_001263595.1 Phalaenopsis equestris
GTCAATTTGCATGAAAAGGGATTTTTTGATTTATGAGGTATTTTTGTGGAGTTTTTTATGAGGCTTTATTTGGAATGACTTAATCATGAATTTAAAATTTAGGGAATGATTTTGATTAAATAGATGATGGAAAGAAATTTCATGCCATGTGGGGTTTGGATTTGGGCTTTTGAAATAAAATGTGGTGGGCTTGGGCTTTTGAAATTGGGGTGAATTTGGGAAAAATTTTGGGTAAATTAAAGGTTTAATTTGGTTTAGAGAGATGTAATGAAGAGTTTTGAAAGGATTTCAAGTGATTTTGAATTGAATTGGAAGGCCATATTGGTGGAACTTGGACATAGGGTCAATTTAAGGATTTTTGGGTTAGACTTGGGTTTAGGTTAAATTAAGCTTGCAATTGGCTCAAATTGGGTTTGTATTTGGTTTCAATTCGTATTAGGGATGTTGAAGTTTGGTTTGGAATTAAAATTGGGCAAGATTGGAGT
>NW_018234182.1:0-608 GCF_001263595.1 Phalaenopsis equestris
ATGAAAATCTCAACATATTTTTCTTTGGTCAACGACGCTCGGGACGACTATGTACCGACTTTTGGCAGTTATAGGCCAATATTCAATGTATTTGGATGCTTTTTGAAAGGACTCTTGTGGCAACTCTTCAAACTTTGTCCCTACACTTTAAAAGAATGAATTTAGGTTAGAAAAAGGGGGTTTTGTGAGAGGAATGTTAGGAAAAGTGTGGAGAAAGTTTAGGGTTTTTATAATAGGAGTAGAAATGTAGATTTCTACCCTTTTGGAGAGATTGGAGAGGAGATTTTGAGAGAGTTTGTAAGGAGTGTTCTAACATTGCATGGATTGGTAGGAGACTTTGTGAGAGAGATATTCGTCTTTCTTTCAATGGGAAAAGGCTAAGTATTGTGTTCTTCATTATCTTTTGATTTTTTTAAACACTTATCTAGTGAATTTGCTTTGGTTAAATGAAATTTTCGTTGTGTTTTCTTCGTGCTTTGTGATGGGGTTCTCTTACTCTCTCTTCTTATTTGGAAATAATGGTATGAGAAGATTATGTTGTTGTTTTCATTTTACTTTTATTTTGTAATGAAAAGAATTTATGTTTAGGATTTTTTGATGCATGTTAG
>NW_018234183.1:0-330 GCF_001263595.1 Phalaenopsis equestris
GTCTTCTACAACCCCTCTTGGATAAATGATAGATCGATCAACTAACCGAAGGGTTACAGTAGTGGGAGAAGTATCGGCTAAACCTAACCTTATAAATATTGATAGAGGCATCACATTAAGGCTTGATCCTAAATCACATAAAGCTTTTCCACATAATCTTTCTCCAAATATACAAGGAATTGTTAAGCTAGAAGTATCTTTAAGTTTCTTAAGATGCTTTTTCTGAAATATAGTGCTGCACTCCTCACTTAGTACAACTGTCTCGTAATCCCCAAATTTTCTTTTCTTGCTCAACATCTCCTTCATAAATTTCTCATAACTTGACATCTG
>NW_018234184.1:0-2889 GCF_001263595.1 Phalaenopsis equestris
TATATATATGTATATAATTGTATATTTATGGTAGATTTACTATGATGCTTTGAAACACAGAACGTAAGCATCAATCCCAAGAAAATCTAATGATTTCCTATAGAGTCATAAGCTTATGGACCAATCTGACTAGCCAACTTCTAAAAGGGATTAATATTGATATATAAATTATTATAATAATCATGCACATTGCACACAAGCACAATCAACTAATTATTAAGAGTGTTATTTCCTGAATGACTATTATTAGGTGTATATCAAATATATGTTTATAAAAGAAAGAAAATAGTTAATTATACAAACGTCAAAATTAATGCTTCGACGGGCAAGATTGAGCTAAGCATAAGAGGATGCAGATCACACAAGTTCAATATCTTGATCTTAATGTGGCTTCTCTTATCACGATACATGGGGCTCCACCAACATAAATTCAGAGGAATCTAAAACACTCGCATAAATGACACTTGTACATTAATTATTAAATAGAAATTATATATTAAGGATTTATTTTTGAAATATATGGTTTTACAAATTCCCCAGAAGTTCATTCATATAAGTCACTAATAATTTAGCATTTTTAGATATAATATTATTAACAGTAAAACTATAAGTTTTTTGATATAGTTGATAATTAGTACAACTATAAATCATAGATTGCATAATTATGTGCTTCGCATTCGTGCCTAAAGGATGATAACACATTTATATGTAAATCAAATTCTATAAAACTAACTTCTATAAATATAATTATGACCATGATGCCAATTTTTTTTCTTGCCCATAGAATTTGGTAGCATTCTACAACATATAAATTTATAAAGGTTTTATTAAGGAATTAAAGTTAATTTATATAATTCAATCCATATCTCGAGGAGGTTGCATAAGATTAAATTCTCTATGCATTCATATTACTTTTCTTTACTACTCAATATTTAATTTTATTTAGTTTTATGCTCATTATTATTTTTATTATTATCCATCTTTTAGACAAGAAAGTAGTTTGATGCTTTGAAGTATTATATCTTGCCTTCATGCTTTCTTGTTACAGTTGGATTAGTTTATTGAAAAATAATGCAATTTCCATTTGCCTCATATTTGGATGACTTATGGTGGTAACATGTGGAAAAAGAATTATATTTCTCATGAAATAGTGCAATCAGTAAGGAAAAATTGCATGGGATGACTTGATTTGAGGAGTTACTAGAATTTATTGATATTGTTCTTCCTAAACTCTATGTCCTTGTGAAGAAGCAAAAGTGAAAGATATGCATGGTTTTAATGGAGAACATGAAGCTAAATTAAAGGAACCCAAAATATTAGATTAATAAAATAATAATATTTATTTATTTAGAAACAACCATATTTAAATGAAGTAAGATTTTGGGATCAGAGGTTATCTAGTTTTGCACATTATAAAGAAGTTTGGGATGATGTGAGTAAGGATAAAGAGAAAATAGCAAACCTTTCTTTCCTTCTTTTTTACCTCAAGATTCCATCAAATAACCTCTCAAAAACTCCAAAGTATTTGAACCATGTGTTCTTCCTATCTTGCACTCCCGAGCTTTGATCGGCATTCGAGCTAGAAAATGTTGCACGCTCTCACATGCACCCGCTGCATGGATCGTGATCTCACCCTATTTCCTTGCTCTCTCTCTCTCTCTCTCTCTCTCAGCTCAACTGCTTTTATGCCCAAGCTTGCAATTTGAGGGTTTAATAATAGAATGGTAAAAGGTGGACCAGGGTAGCCAAGCTAGTCTGGGTTGGGTCAGTTCAATCTAGAAAAAAAAAAGAAATCACATTCTCTCTACCTTAAGAGAATTGCATCCTCGAAATTCAATTTAATAACATAAGTCTTATGCATAAGCCCAAGTTCTAAAGTACAAGTCTCGCCACACTTCAACACAAAGACCCAAATATAAGTCAAGCATTCTATAAACCATTCAAGTGCAAGAATCCATTGAACCAAACCATCAACAAAGGCATCCCCTTTATAGTTGCCCCTTTCAGAACTCTGTTGACCTCTTTTTTGGTGAGGTCCAAATTGTTTTCCTAGGGTTTGGGGCCCACCTCACTTAGAGATTCAAAACATTTCCTAGCTCTTTTGTGAAGTCTCACATGGGCGGTCTTAAAGCCTCAACACTTGATGAGTTGGTTGGGACCAACATGTTAAGAGTGTCACATACCCAATACATAATTCACACACAACTCATGCACCACGTCACATACCCAATACATAATTCACACACAACTCATGCACCACCACCATTCACAACACCCCCATACCTTGCCCTACAATTCACATGCATCACATACACTACATTACACTCTCATCACCTAAATCCCCATAATCCCCCTAAATAACCAAAATTCCCTAAAAAATCTTCAAATTACATAAAACACCAAAATTACCCAATTTTCACCAAAATTTCCAAATTGCCCACAATTTCTACCAAATTCACTTCAAGTACACCCAAATTACAAATGCAAACTCCATTTCACTAAAATTCAAATTCAAATTCAAATTCAAAGTCATACAAATATAAATCTAAATTCATCACAAGTCTACTTTGAACCCAAAAGATATCAAAATTGAACCCAAAGTGCTAAACCCAAATTCACCAAGTATGAACCCCAAATTCCATCACCCAAAGCCTCATGAAATTTCTCATGATTAATTTCCAGTCACATTAAAATTAAATCCAAGCCCAAAACCACTCCATAACAACAAAATTCAAAAGACAGTGACTCAAGCCCAATATCGAAATTTGCTCTGACCAAGTCCACATTTCAAATTCAGCTTCAAATATAATCAAACCAAAAGTTTCATGATTAATCAACCAAAGTGGAAACCATGAAAATATTTTCAAAGCTTGGAACCCCGCCCACCCC
>NW_018234184.1:2910-5454 GCF_001263595.1 Phalaenopsis equestris
CCTGCTCCTTCTTTGATGCAAGCCATGTAGGCCATGCATGAGCCTTAGACAAGCCATATGGCATCATCCAAGCCATAGGGAAGCCAAGGAGCCATGCATGTGCCCCATGTGAGTCACCATGACATTTATGGCTAAAGGAGGACCCACTTTCCACACTTGATAGCACTTAACCACTCCAATGATTCACTTAAATCCAAAATTAAGTCCTAAGCCCATGTTGGGGAATTGATAAAGCAATCTTCCATGATGAATGTCAGCCATAGCCACCTTGGGAGTTAGCCAAATACTTCTCCATGAGCCAAACCCATGGTTGACCCAAAAGTGTGCCAAACCCTATTTCACTTTAATCCAACTCTTGGACACATGGCACCACACAATTGACTTCACAACTCTCCACTCTTGAGTTTCCTAAGTCAGATGTTGACCTCTCATGATCTGACCGACCATCATGGCCGTCAAAAAATCCAAACTTGAGGTGCACCACCACTGGCAAACTCAAAATTCAACCCATCCAATGTGGCTCACTCCCATTGGATTCTTGCCTCTGTATTTCTTCCACATAAGCGCCACCTTGGACCTCTTAGCTTGGCCAGTTGAGCTCCATGGCTGACTTTATAAGAAGGACCCTCCTCATTCCAAAATGGAGGACATGCAAAAATCTTAGGTAAACTCTGCCAAATTGCTCCTGAACCTTCTCACACCTGCACGAAGCTCATTTCCACTATCCTCAGCCCTCTTTCCCACTGAGAAACACTAATTTTTCCACTAAAACCTAGGGGGTTTTGGCTATTCCACCAAACTCTACAAAACTCCAAATTGATTGTTCCATAAGCTTCACCACCTCAAAATCACTTATTCGATCAAAAAACCCCTCACGTGGACCCTAACTCAGAGCTAGACCAAACTCGATCCACCATTTGGTCTGGTCCATAACTAGACCCATCTAAAGAGCAAATCAACACTTGGAAGAGGTTTTTGGTATCAAGGCAAAGCTTCTCAACCAACCCAACTGAGGCCTCAACTCTTGGACAAATTTATAGCTCAAAAACTCCCATTTTTTCCTTGGTTTGGTCTTTTATGAAGAGAATGAACAATACATGTCCACGTAGCCGTATAGATTTGTTTTCCTCACTTAGATGAATGTGTAGGAATAAACCCTAGGTTATTTGGTTGAGATTCAAGCGAGATCTTAACTTTAGATCATGGCCAATTTTGGGGTTATAGTTCATTTGGGATGTTGTCCAGATGTCATCAATGCTTGTGTATTTAAAATGAATGATGTGGATTGAGTCGAAAGACAGATCGGGGCATGTGAAGGGAACGAACCGCTAGGTGATGGCGTGGATGAAGTGTAAAACACAACCAGTAGAAGCACACCACTTTGTCTTTCAGAGATGTCTAGGATGAGGTGGTTGTCGTCTTGTTAAGTAGGAAATTACTGGTTTTTTTTATTTAATTAAATATAAAAAATTAAGTATAACTTCAAGAAAATCATATCTTGGTGTAGAAAAATAAAAAAAAAAGTACTCTTATGCTTAGTGAACAGAGGAGAACTTAATCAACCAAAAATTTAAAATAATTATCTTACATTTAATTTTAGATTAATTAAAAACCCTAAAACTTATTTAAATCATAAATAATTAAATATTGACCATCGTGCATGAAATTTTTAGGACTTGTTCCCCACATGACTAAAGATATTCTCTGATTTTTCCAAGGTCCAAAAATATTTCTAACCCCAAAAGCCCTAATTTTTCATAATAACCACCTCTATTAAATTAAAATAATTATAAAAAACAAAATAAAAATAGAAATATGCAAAATCACGTTTAATAAGTTCACTGAAGTCAGAGGGCGTTAATAAAAATAAAAATGAAATTTAAAATTGAAAAGGCATTTTTGAAGTATTTTTTTAATCTAAAAAATCATTAAAATTATAGAGATATAAATATATTTCAAAATATCACAAAAAAATCTCTAATTAAAGTCTCTAAAAAACCCCCATAAAATTTTTAAAGGCAGAAAATGTATTTTAAGTACTTAAATATATTTTTTAATTATTTTGTTAATTATCAACTAAAATAATTTTAAAAAATAAGACATTTATTAAAAAATATAAAATCAAGTTCAAGGAGCTCACTAAAGTCAGAGGCGCTTAAGAAACATAACGGTTAAATTAAAATGACAGATGTAATTTTAAGTATTTTCTAAATTAAAAATAATTAAAAATTACAAAAATATAAATATATTTTAAAATGTCACAAAATTTTCTCAGATTAGAGACAACAACTTTAAAGTGCTCTCATAAATTTTTAAAGATCTAAAAAAATATTTTAAGTACTTAAATGTATTTTCTTATATATCTACAAATTTTTGGCTAAAATAATTATTAAAAAATAAATTAAAAATCAAAAAAATATAAAATCTAGTTTTCTTAGTTCACAAATAGAGAGATTAATAACAAATACAAATAATTTTAAGAAAAATTAAAATATATTTTACATGTATTTATTTATTAAAACCAATCAAACAATCATGAAAATT
>NW_018234185.1:0-355 GCF_001263595.1 Phalaenopsis equestris
TTGGAGCGAAAAGGACCAAAATGTGCAGATTTGAATTAGGGCGCCGACGGCACCATCGACCCCGCCGATGGTGAGATTTTCCCGGGACTCCAGAATTAATTCATTAAGAAGGTCCATCGATGGCGCCCTCGAGGCCACCGACGGTGAGCTCGGCGGTTATGCCCAATCTGGCTTTGGATAAGGCCAAATTTTGAAGGGATGCTTAGGCAACTCTTGGGAAAGCTCAAGCACAACTTTAAAAGAAGATTTTGGCTGAAAATTGAAGGAGGCTGGAAGGGGAAGAGAGTTCCTGGAGGTTAGAGAAGTTCCAATAGTGTGTAAAAATTATGAGAAATTCTTTGAGAGATTGTAAGAG
>NW_018234186.1:0-272 GCF_001263595.1 Phalaenopsis equestris
GGTATATCAATTTTAGGTATTCGGAGCAAAAGTAGTAAAAAGAACAAAATTTGAAGCTAAAATAGCAAATTTTGCGCCATTTTACAAAGAGCTGGCACCTGAAGCGTCTAACTTGACTCCTGAAACACCATTATACAGAGAGGAGGCGCCTGAAGCACCAGAATCGGTGCCTAAAGTGCCAGAGACCAAAAACAGCGTAGACTTAAGTAACTTGGCGCCTAAAGCACCAGAGACGACACTTGATGAATTAAGGCAATTTGGGATGAATTTTG
>NW_018234187.1:0-1383 GCF_001263595.1 Phalaenopsis equestris
AGAAATGAACTTGCACCTTGTCTCTGGAAGCATTATAAAAATCTATATAAATTTTGTATCAAAGAAATGCCAGAATATTATAGCTAATGGAGATAATAATTTCAAAGTATTTTACAAACCAACATACCATGTAGTGGCCGGCCATAATCTCCGGTGTTGCACCAACAGGCACTTGTGAATCATACACGACTAAACCAACCTGTCATCATTGCGGAAGACAAATTAAATTCACAAAAAGGGGAAAAAAAGATAACAATTCTGCAGTACAAAACTAGTTACCTTAGACCACTTCCCTATTACATCAAGGTTTACTCCCCTATTGAGAAGAACAGCCGCAAGATCCCTTCTACGAGTCTAAAATACAAAATCAAAATAAATATATATTAAAAAAAACAAAGAAAATGACGACATCATGGTGTATGTCACATACGCCAGGATTATAGTAAAAATAATTAAAAAACATTGATGTTAGGTTAAATTATAATGTAAAGAATAAAGCAAGTCCAATGCACCTTCAATGTGTTTGCACGCAGTGTTTCAGGACGATTCTTTTCAAAAGCTTCCAAAAGCTCAACAAGTTCAACGACAGGGAACATCTATGTTAAAGAAAAAGAAAATCAATATGAAATTTAAATAATTGGAGATGGCAAGAATATTATATTTAAAAAGGGGCAACAGAAAATCAATGACAAACCTCAATGAGACTGTTGATGAGAAATTCATTGTACCCATAATAAGAAATAAAATCAGCTTTAAGTTGTTCGAGGTAGTCTTTCCTAGAAACATTCTCCTGCCTGAGAATCTTGAAATTCGACAGCACACGTACAACTTCAAAAAACAAAAGTGTTATAACAGAAATATTACAAAATTTTAAAAAAAATTAACATAATACAAACAAATTTTCAGTAACAAATAACTGAAAAGTAAACAGTCATTGCAAATTAAAATGCTAACAAAATTTTCGCATCTGAAATTCGGGAAAAAAAACGCACTATCTTTAATCCTTCTTTGTAAACCAGAAAGATTTGGCGGTTGCCTGACCTCATTTTCTAACTCCTGCACCAAAAGTTAAAAAAAAAGCTTGTTAATTTCACAGCTACAGAAGCTGCAAGACACCAAAAAGTAAGCAAAAGAGTAAGCAAATTTCTAGAGGTGACCTCTTTGGTGGGCAATCTAAATTCGTCGTACTCCTCCTTTATATTTAGCTTCAACTCCTCCTCTGCTTCCACCAAAGCTCTTGCCTTTGCCTCATCTATCGCTCTGGACTTCTCTTCCAGATCCGACTCATCTGATTCCACGATTCTAACCCGGACTCATTTGGCTCCTCTGCAAATGTTTCAAAAATGTCATTAAACCACTTGCTTGGAGACAGTATTGGATTAA
>NW_018234188.1:0-361 GCF_001263595.1 Phalaenopsis equestris
AAACTTTAACATATAAATAAAAATATTATCTTCTTCAATGCTTTCTGATAAAAGCGGAGTAGAGGGATGATAAATATGGAAGTTTCAGTGGTCTTTGTAAGCTCTCGATCATTATCTTCCCAACTAGCTCTAATAACCGGTGACTGTATCGCGAAGACTCGTTCAGGAAGGTGATGGTTTTGAGTGAAACAGAAAGAGAGGAAAAGAGAAGAGGGGAGCTTGTGAGAGATTTAAGCAGACTGCGAGACCGGGAGAGAAATAAAACTTAGATACACAAGATGAATATATATGATCATTTATATCAACTTTACGTCGAATTTATCTTGATACTAACAAATAATATTTTTTTCATTATTTTGTT
>NW_018234189.1:0-560 GCF_001263595.1 Phalaenopsis equestris
TGCAGTGTATTCTTCTAAGGTACTGAAATGCTGTATATGTAGGACGTTGCAGTCCGAACATTCTACAAATGCACCTGTCACTGATGTCCTGGCTGGTGTCTCGATGTTGCATGTTGGGCAACCTCTGCTGGGCAACCTCTGCACAAGATATCTGGGACCGGGGGTACATCTGATCCTGTCAGAAATACTGATTCTTTGTTTGTAGTAGGCAGGCTGGCAGAAGTCTCTCCTAGCTCTGGATCATAGATATGTCCCTCAGGAATGGGGGTAAGAAAACCACTTACATTTCTTTGGCGCTTGCGCTCCTGTGGCAGAAAGGCTTTCTGTTTCTTCCGGCTTGCGTTTCTGTGTTGTGTTCTGCGGAGTGAAGTATTTGGAAGTTGTTCACTGAGGGCAGCTATTAAGCCCCTTGCTGGTGTAGCTATCATGGAGGGCAGTCGACTGGGCCCCTCCATCAGATCTTGTTCTGTCATCACGTTTTTACCCTTACGTGACGCGTCATCCTGAGTGGTCACCCTCAACAGTGAGGGTAGTCCCTTCTTTTCTTCATTGCTGACTAT
>NW_018234189.1:635-1310 GCF_001263595.1 Phalaenopsis equestris
CTTCATTGAGTGCGAGGTGCTAGCCATTTTGGAAGGCAAAGATCAACCTCTGTCCTGATATTTTTTTGAGGGCGACAAGAAAAACTTAAGTGGGGCAAAGCTTGGCATGAACAAGAACAAGAATGAACAAGAACAAAATAGAGTAATCATTAAAGTAAATTTCAGTTTGTTTTGGTGAAAAAGATTACTCATTTTATGTGTGAGTTTGTTTTAATTTAATGGAATATTTAAATCCAAAAGTAGAAAGGAGAACGTGTGAAGTTAAAGGAGAACATTTGAAGTTTAAAATTTCTTTCTCAAAATTTTCATTATAATGAGGTTAATTAAAAAATTTGGACCCGATCATAAACATTTGGCCACATAGATAACCCTAAGACAATCAAAGTTTCTAAAGTTTCAAAGCAAGCAGAGGTAAGCGGCATCAGGTTGCGCAATATGTCTTAAAGTATCGTCTATTTATTGGTAACATGGGTCTTTCACCCTGGAAATCCACTAACTGGTAGACTCCTCCAGTATAAGCCTTCTCAATGACAAATGTTCCCTCCCAAGTTGGCTCAAATTTTCCACTTATTTTGCGTCGAGCAAGAATAGGTCTTTTGAGCATGAGTACAAGGTCACCAATTTTGAATGTCCTTGGGCGGACCAATTTGTCATGGGCTTGTACCATCTTTGCCT
>NW_018234190.1:0-676 GCF_001263595.1 Phalaenopsis equestris
ATCTCAAAAATAGGCATAAAAATTTGTATAAAAATTTAAGTATTGAAGATAAAAAAAATTTAAACTTTGAAAATAAAAATCTAAATCATCTAAACTCTTAAAAAATAGAATTTTCCTACTAAATTTAGTTACACTATACTTAGCATTTTTTACACTAAAAAAATTTTAACTTTAAGATTTTCTTCATTACAATAAATTTTAACTAAATTCTCTTACTCATTTTTATGTTCCAAATTTTACTTCCCTAATATAACTTCCTATACATGATCATTTTTCTTCAAATCAAAATAAAATTTATTTGAAATACATTTGAAAACGAATAAATTTTTAAGTCTTTAGAAAATTTTTCATTCCCCCCCAAACTTGAATTTTTAATAAAATAAAATATTTTAGTATCATATATAAATATTGGCAGGAATGAAGACTAGAAATAACATACTTGCAGGAATTTTTATATTCTAAATATGCAAGTACAAAAATTAATAATAGGAGTAAAAATTAAATTGATCAAAATTTAATTTACTTAACATATAGAGATTCATTAGACTTTTATGCAATGGAGTATAACATAAAAACAAACACACTAACAAACATACATGACTGCAACATAAAGAAAATGATTTGGTAGTGAATTGAAAATTTTAAATATGCAACTTTTAAGTAAAAAGTTAGTTAT
>NW_018234191.1:0-714 GCF_001263595.1 Phalaenopsis equestris
TAAGATTTTTAGGTCCAAATTTACGCATACAATTAGAAATCAGGTAAAAGTTTTCTAATAATCCTAATTTATCCATTATTCTGATTGTGATTTGACTCAATCACTCAATCACTCAATCACTCAATCACTCAATCATTCAATCACTCCCCGACAAATGACGCCAAAAACTTGACAGCGACTCTTTATATGTTGAAAATACAAGATAAATATGGACGTAATAAATATTCAATAATTATAAAGTCAAACTTATTAACGCAAGTATACGTATCGCTCAAGTCATATAGAGCTCTAATAGAGTTCTAGATATCGATCTCACAGGGAGTGGTTAGAACTGTGGACTAGGATTTTAGAAAATGAATACTTTAATCACAACAACAAAGTTCAATTTGCTTATCTGTCACTGATAGACAATTGAAATAAATAGATAATTTTAATAACTATTAAATAACTAATGATACTAAGGAGGGTTTAATTGTGACATTCAATATATAAGAAAGCATCCTGCTCCTTGTCAAGAAATTATAGTGAACGGATAAAGTGAATTAGTTCAATTTAGATTGTGCCAAATAGGAGTGTACCAATTCTTTACCCTTTGGTCCAAGCATAAAGAACATTGACTAATCCTACGCTAGTTTACTGAATCTGCGGCTAGGCTGGGAGGATACCGACTCTCAATTCGGAGCTCCCACGTTCCCCTCACCTGAGGGCTAACAT
>NW_018234191.1:1137-1451 GCF_001263595.1 Phalaenopsis equestris
CTTCTCACTTTCCCTCCACTCTTACAATCACTCGAAGAATTCCTCACAAATTTTACACACTATTGAAACCTTTCTAACCTCCAGGAACTCTCTCTAGCACTTCTTGACCTCTCTAACCTCTAAGGCCTCTAGAGTCTCTCAATTTTTGGCCAAAACATTCTTTTAAAGTTGTAGATGAGCTTTCCCAAGAGTTGCCTAAGAATCCCTACAAAATTTGGCCTTATCCAAAGCATAAGTATGCATAACCGTCAATCTTACCGTCGGCGGCCTCAAGGGCGCCGTCGGCGGGGTTTTTGAGGATTTTTTTATTTTTG
>NW_018234191.1:1504-11697 GCF_001263595.1 Phalaenopsis equestris
CTAGTCCAATTCTCCACATTTTGGTCCTTTTCGCTCCAAATTCTCTCTTTTTTGCATCTTTTTGCTCCAATGACCCTAATTCATTATTCCTACAACAAACATCAAAAATACCTTTATTTATAGTGCAATAACATCAAAAATAGCATAAAATAGGTATGAAAATCTCAACTTATTTTTCTTTGGTCAGAAAGCTACCAGAAGACAAGTCTGAAGCACATCACAAGAAGGGCTATGTCTTACG
Source organism: Phalaenopsis equestris (assembly GCF_001263595.1). Taxonomy (NCBI): domain Eukaryota; kingdom Viridiplantae; phylum Streptophyta; class Magnoliopsida; order Asparagales; family Orchidaceae; genus Phalaenopsis; species Phalaenopsis equestris. The sequence goes on from NW_018234191.1 coordinate 1,746, forward strand.
CCCTGATGGGAAACGTTCTATACAGAAGATCAGTGGACCAGATTTGGCTACAGTGTTTAAGCAGAGCCAAAGCATAGAATATTATCAAAGAAATACCTGCTGAATTTTGTGGTGCTCACCAGCCAGAGCCAAAAATGAAAATGAAGATCAAAACTCGAGTATTATTGGCCAGCAATAATGTCTGACTTCATGGATACAACCATAAAATGCCACCAATGCCAACTGCAAGGAGTGGTTTTACACCAGCCTCCAAATGTGCTACACCCAACTGTTGCCTGGTGGTCATTCGAGTGTTGGGGCATGGACATAATAAGTTTGATAGACCCTCCATCTTCCAAAGGACACAGGTTTATACTTTCCGCTACAGATTACTTCTCAAGATGGGCAGAGGCAGTACCGTTATGTGAGGTTACGACACAGCACGTTCTTCAATTTTTCAAAAGCCAAATTTTCTACAATTTCAGAGTACCTTGAAGAATAATTTCTGATAATGGGACACCTTCCAGAAGCACAAAGATGAACAATTTTGTCAAAATACATTGGATAGATTGGAGATACTCTACAATTTACTATCCTAGAGAAAATGGTCTGGCTGAAGCCTTCAATAAAATACTGGTACAAATTTTGAAGAAAACACTGGATGAAAACAAAAGAGATTGGCACAACAAACTATTAGAAGCCTTGTGGGCCTACCAGACAAGTTTCAGGACTCCCACTCAGTCTACACCCTATATGCTCACGTACGGTTCCGAGGCCGTGCTACTGCTAGAAATCCAGACACTGTCTCTCAGAGTTGCTGTTGCTGCCCAACTGATAACAGAAGAAAGTGCAAGACTCAAACTTAAAGAATTGGAAAAACTTAAGTAAAAATGACTAGAAGCACAACAACATTTGAAGATTCACTAGGTGAAGATGGTACAAGACCATGACAAATTGGTCCACCCAAGGACATTCAAAGTTGGTGACCTCGTACTTGTGCTCAAAAGGCCTATTCTTGCAAACCGCAAAATAGGTGGAAAATTTGAGCAAACTTGGGAGGGACCATTCATCAAAAAGGAAGTTTACTAGAAAGGAGCTTACCAGTTGGTGGATTTCCGACGCAAAAGGCCTATGTTACCAGTCAATGACTGTAACCTGATGTCTCTTCCCTCTGCTTGCTTTAAGACTTTGAAACTTTGACTATTTTGGGGTTATCTATGTGGCCAAATGTCTATGATCGGGTCCAAATTTTGTAATTAACCTCAATATAATGAAAATTTTGAGAAAGAAATTTTAAACTTCAAAAAAATAAAAAATAAAAAAATCAACCAATTAAAATTAAAACTTTAAAAAATGCATTTTGAAAAATTAAATTGTGATAAAAACAACGAGAAAATAAAACTTAAAATAAACTAAAATTTGCTTCAATAAATACTTTGTTTTGTTCTTGTTCATGCCAAGTTTTGCTTCAATGAACACTGAGGTTTTTCCTATCATTTGCAAAAAAATGTCGGGACAGAGGCTGATCTTTGCTTTCAAGGATGGCTGGAGCCTCGTACTAAATGAGGAAATGGCATCGCAAGGCGGAACCATAGACTTCAACATGGACTTCAACCAGGTCGACATGGACTACGAAGGTCCTCTCATGAATATAGTTAGCTGCAAAGAGAAAGAGGTATTTATTTCCTTCACTACTAAGGGTGACCGTCAAAGATAATGCATCACACAAAGGCAAGAATGTTTTAATAGAGCAAGATCAGATGGAAGGGCCCGACCATCTGCCCTCCATGGTAGCTACACCAGCTGGAGGCCTAGTAGCTGCTAATAACGAACGATTGCCAGATGCTTCACTTCACAGGATGCAACGCAGAAATGCCAGCCGTAAGAAATGGAGGGCTTTTCTACGAGAAGAACGAAGACGTCAGTGAGAAACAAACAACTTACTCACCTTCATTCTTGAGCAGCATATTTATGATCCACACATAAAAGAAACTTTGGCCAGCCTACCCACCACATATTAAGAACAGGGGTTCATCGTAGAGTCAGATACACCTTCAGCTTTAGATGTTTTATGCAAGGTTTGACCGACGTGCAACACCGAAATACCTGAATGGACATCAGCCACAAGGGTATTTGTAGAATGCCTGGATTGCAATGTTCTAAATTTACAATGCTTTAATACATTGAAAGAGTATACTTTTAGCACCGTTGGGTCTTAAACTTCAGATTTTATGATGGATGAGCCATACGTCTCACTAGGGACAGATCAGTATGTATCATGGAGCCCAGGGTCGTACATCCCGCTAGATGTCGGGTCTCGTATTCCAGATCAGCCAGCGCTAGTTTGGGTTCCTGCCGATGTTCAGAGGGGGGAATGCCAGCGACAGCTACCGACACCTAGTGTGATGGAGTAGTACAAAATAAGTAAAGTGAATAGAAGAGAATTTGAATTTTACAAAGAAGTCCAGGGAAAATTCATCAACATACTGGAGGGATTAAAACTGTATACCAGAGTCTTCTCAGAGACTAACGAACAAAGTATTCTTGACTATATTTTTGACCTAAGGGATAATGGTCCAGCAAGTTTACTTATGGAAAGGACCTATTTGAGCCGAGGAAATGGATGCGAGGAAAAGGGAGGATTACTATTTAGTATGGCTGCTGCTACAACTTCACAACTAACAGATAGGGGAATCCGCCTGGGATCCTCAAACACGATCAAGTAGATCCACTACCGCCAATGATAAACTGGATGATGAAAAGAATGGTCAGATGGAGTATTCTGCCTGCTACCTGCATTCAAAATAGTTATATTATCAAAATCTACGATGAGGGTGATTGCATTCCTCCACACATCGATCACCATGACTTCGTGAGGCCTTTTTGTACGGTCTCATTCATGAGTAAAAGTAACATCTTATTCGGGAAAGAAATTGACATATTCGGCCCTGGTGAGTTCAGAGGCTCTGTGGAGATTCCCCTACCAGTTGGCTCAGTGCTTGTTCTTAAAGGCAACGGTGTAGATGTCACCAAACATTGCATTCCAGGGGTACGACACCATAGGGTGTCCATGACCTTCCGTAGGATGGACGACAACAAAATACCATATGGATTTCAGCCAGACTCGGAATTGGAAGAGCTACTACCGTACAAGCTATGAGAGGGTTGTACCTTTAAGTACATGTGAAGGGAACTCTTACCCTGTAGTATGGCTTAGAAGGTCTGATCGATTAGGAGCTTGTCGTACCTAAAAATGAATCTGTTGAGTGGATTCCCTAGTTTTTAGAGTTTCTTACTCTTTGTGCGCAGCATAAACATCTTTATCTTCATTAACTCTCTTCACATCCCTGCAAAATTTCACATTTTGCACAAAACCCAGCAAAACTCTTCAAATTTTCTTCAACAAAATCAACCTTTTCACATGACACATTTCTACAAATTCAACATCACAAACTCTCTACACTGTTTTCATATGACTCTCGGAGTCAGTACCCAAATTTTGACTCCCCATATTTGAGATTGGTATTAGACCCCCTTTAATGGAACATGGCATCTTATCCTTAATCTTCAAGGTCGGTCCCTTACTTCCGACTCTCTTTTCAAGGATGACAACTAAAATTCAATTCTCATTTCCAGATCAATACCTAAATAATGATTCCTTCACATATTGTCATATTCTATTCACATATTCCCAACAAATTCACATGTGTGACTCTACATATTTTCTGCATAAGGACACACATACTTTCTAGTTACCTATTGAGTTGGATGCGAGTCCTAGTTCTTTCCTTCTTGATGTAGCATATATATTCTCTTGTCACCGCTTGGGTTGGATGTGAGTCCAAGTGCTTTCCTTCCTAACATGTCACACATACTTTATTGTTACTTATTGAGTTGGATGTGAGTCCTAGTGCTTTTCTTCTCGATGTAGCACACATACTTTCTTGTTACCTCTTGAGTTGGATGTGAGTCCTAGTGCTTTCCTTCCTAATGTGACACACATATTTTCTTGTTACCTCTTGAGTTGGATGTGAGTCCTGGTGCTTTCCTTCTCAATATAACACACATATTTTTTTTGTCACCGCTTGGGTTGGATGTAAGTCCTAGTGCTTTCCTTCCTAGCATGACACATATACTCTCTTGTCACCTCATGGGTTGGATGTGAGTCCTAGTGCTTTCCTTCCTAACGTGACGCACATATTTTTTTGTTACCTCTTGAGTTGGATGTGAGTCCTAGTGCTTTCCTTCTCAATGTAGCACATATATTCTCTTATCACTGCTTGGGTTGGATGTGAGCCCTAGTGCTTTCCATCCTAACGTGACACACATACTTTCTTGTTACCTATTGAGTTGGATGTGAGTCCTAGTGCTTTCCTTCTTTATGTAGCATATATATTCTCTTGTCCCCTCTTGGGTTGGATGTGAGTCCTATTGCTTTCCTTTTTAATGTGACACACATACTTTCTTGTTATCTATTGAGTTGGATGTGAGTCCTAGTGCTTTCCTTCTCGATGTAGCATATATATTCTCATGTCACCTCCTGGATTGGATGTGAATCATAGTGCTTTCCTTCCTAACGTGACACACATACTTACTTATTATCTATTGAGTTTGACGTGAGTCCCAGTGATTACCTCCTCATTGTAACTGATATTTTCTTTGAAGCCGGATGTGAGCCTCTGTGTTTTACATCTTGATTCGGTCCTCCCACACAATCCTACTCCTATCTTTTGAAATCACGTAAAAGACCACCTTAAATGGATTATGGCATTTTATTCTTGTTTTTTTATTAATACCCAAATTTCAAATCACACCTCGGGGTCGACACTTATATACTGACTCCCATCCTTTATAAATACCTGAAATTTCATAACTGAAAATTCACTCTTCGATCCCCAACGAGAGTCCCTACTGCTTGATTTCAATCAACGATCATTTGCTAATTTCCCAGTGGAAACAAATCACAAACATATCTCTACACATACTTCTAAGTCTGTTGACCTAGGAGTTTGTACTGGTTTTTGTTGATCTCGTCAGTCAATGCCAAAACTTGCGGTGTGCTTGCCCAGCACACCACACGTATTGGGGGTCCATTTGTTGACCTCACTTTTAGTTGAGGTTTAGTTTTTTCTCTTTAGTAGCCTAAGGTCTAGCAATAGGACTTTCCTATTGACTATTCTTAAAAAGGAGCCCTCAACATTAGAAAATCAAAACTCTTCTCTACTTAACTTGAAGTTCCACATATTGGTCCTAACCTATAACACTTAGTAGGAGGGATCATTATAGGGGAACTCAAGATGAGTCACTCATTAGGACTGCTGGACCTTAGGGTTTACCCTGGGTGTTGGTCTAGGGCTAAGGCACCCACTTGGAATAAATTACACTCACAATCACTCACAACCCTAAACCCAGAATTTCTAGGTTTTGGTCCCTTGATACTTTAGGGAGACTCATGTAGGTGGTCTCCTAAACCCATTAGTCTAGGCTAGGTTTTGGCTAAGATCACTACATAGAGGACCCAAAATGGGGTTTCCATTGGTCCATGGCTTACCGATGGTGGTTGGCACTCCAACTCTAACAAGACACCCAATCTAGCCTTTTGCCCCTAAATTCCCCCAAATTACTTAGATACCTTTGGAACCCCAAATTTGGCCAAATTTTCCAAATCTACCCAAACTACAAAACTTGGTTCAAAAATCATTTCAAACACCTTGAAAACACCCAAACTACCCAAAATCACCAAAATTTGCCAAATTACAAAAATACCCCTCCTTACCCGAAAGTTCCAAAAATTCCAAAATATCCCAAAAATTTCTAAAACCTCCCAAATATTCCTAATTTCATTTTTCTTAACTATCACATTACCCAACTTGGCTAATTTGACCATATTTGATCAAAACCCCCAAATTGCCCTTTAAAGGCTCATATTTTCTCCAAATCACTCCAAATGTCTATCCAATTGGTTTGAATTTTCCCCAATTTCAATTCTAAACTCAGATTCACCCTTGATGTGACCAATTTAGAAAACCATTTAGAAAAAATTCATGCTCAATTGTTCCATGATTTGAACCCAATTTTGAGCTAAACCAAAAAAACCCAATTTTGGCCCTATGACTTGGTTCCACCAAATTGAACCCATGGCCTACTCAACTGGTCACAATTTGTGTTAAAAAACTGTCATAACATCCCCATACATCAAACTTGACCTTCAATTGGCTTTGGTGAGGCCTCAATTTTATTTGATTTCAACCTAAGTCCAAAAAGCCCCAAATTGACCATATCTTAAAATCTCACCAAATTGAGGGTCTTAACTCCAAAATTTCCACTCTATCCCTTCATGAAAAATCTTCTCAACATCTCCCTTGATCATGTGGATCATTTAATTTGGAAGTAGCCCAAGGATAGCTCAACCTAGACCCAAGTCTAACCGAACATGCCCAAATTGGCCAAATTTTAAAAATCCCTCAAATTGACCTACCAATTGAACTCAAAATCACTTCAACCCTTCACCAAAAATCTTCATAGCAATCATCTACACAATTTTAGTCAATCAATTGGGTTAATTGACTTGGATAACCTAGCCCAAATCCAAGCTTTGATCATTTAAACCCACATTGAACCCATGCATTAAAGATGGCCTAACTACCACAAAGTCATCAAGTTAACTCCACCTCAGCCATTGGTTAGACCCTAAGACTGAGCCAAAACACATATAACTCAAGATAAATGAGCCATGGACCAAAATTCACTCAAATTAAGGGAACTTATTTCCATAAATACACATGCTTAAGATACCCTTATCAAAACTAAAACCCATTGCACTAAATTACTTTGACAGATTCCCCTGGATGCCCTGAGCACCTAGCCACCTGTCCCTGCCATGGCTGGCATGCCTAGTTGCCAGAGAAGCTCAAGATCGAGAGCCTCCCCCAAGGAACTTCACCCAAATCAAACCTAGAGGCCAACTCAACCAAATTAAATTTTAGAGCTCTTTTGCCCCCCACCTAGAAAGCACAATGCACCCCCTAATTGGCCATGACAGCTACCCCTTAGCCATTTTTATAAAAAACACCTCCCACGGCCATGGGACGGAGTGCTAAAAATTTCTTAGAGAGACATCCCTATACTGACCACAGAGCTTCCCTATGATCCCCTCAGCTCATTCCAACTATTTTCCCTCACTAATTTCCACTGCCGAAGTTCAAATTTGAGCTCGAAATCTTGCCGGAAATCAGGACAGAGCCCAATACACCTCCACAGTCTACCAAACTAAAATTAACTTCACAAAATTAACTTCACCCACACCTTCTTCACCCACACCTTCACAATAGTGTAATAAGCTTAAGCTCTATCAAATCCCCCTTCCACAGAGCCCCTAACAATACACTAGACCAACACCTGAAATCAGCCTTGGTCGAATTTAGGTCTAAACATTTCACCATAGCAAGAGGCTTAATCCCTTGCTTCTTTGGACCCCAAAAAATATGCCAAGACTCTCTGATCGAAGCTTCACTTCTTAGAGCAAAGGTATGAAATCTCTCCCCCTCTCGAGCCTCTTAATTCTCCATTTTCTTAGAGTTAATTTGATGGCTTGATCACCTTATGGATGTGTTTGTCTAGTCTACATGTGCATTTTTAAAAAAAAATCATCCAAATTGGTTAAGAAATGAGAGAGATCTTAAGGCTAGAAGATGGAGGGTTCTCGGGCTAGGCTATCGGGGACGATGACGGAGCGTCGTCCGATCACGTGTGTATCGGATGGACAGTTAAAATGAAGCCCGACAACACTTCCTTACACGAATAGCGGGACTCGTGGCTGCTTATGTGGATGGCGACGTCAAATGGGAGCGCACCACGTGGAATTCAGAGCTGCTTAGGATCTACATGGCGCCGCGCTGTTTAAATAGATATATAGGGATTTTTCTTTTTTTTATTTAAATACCCATAACTTCAAAAATTCATAGCTTGGTGTAGAAAAATCACAAGAATAAAATAAAAATACCCTTTTGCTCACTGAACAGAGGAGAACAATGTGGAGATGAATTGGAGTCCATTTGATGCATATTTTATTTTTAATTAATTAAATACTGATTTGGATGTTTTGATTCGCCACGCATGTAGTAATCACACTATGGCTTGAAATTTTAGCATATTGTTGCCTCTATCTTCGGGAACATTCCTTGTTTTTTTCAAAGTCAGAGGTCCCTAGATAGAGAATAATATTTTTCAAGTTTAACAAACGTTGATGTTTGATCTCCACTATTGTTTAGGATCTAGAGAACTCACCATAAAAATTCCAAAACATTTTGAGTTCATTTCGTAACTTAAGTTGATTTTTAAAGATAAATAACTTTTTTGGCACTAAAATGATTTTTAAAAATCAAAATATAACTTGAAAAATTATAAAACTGGGTTTTTTTGAGTTCTCTGTGATCAGGGGTATTTTCTAAAAATAAAATAAAGTTTAAAATAAAAACTTGGTATTTAACCTATTTTAAATATTTAAATAATTAAAAATCCATAAAAATCTCAAAAATAATAAAATTCATGGAAATGTTCTAAATTACTTGCTAACCACTTAAGAATAATTAGAATATTTTTCCTGATTTTCTAAATAAAGAAACTGAATTTCAAAGCTAAAAAATAATTTTTAAAGGCTATGGGTTTTCACTAAGAATAATTCCAATAAATAAAATAAAACTCAGAAAAATATAAAATTTTCTCCTCTAAGTTCTCTGACCTCAGAAAGATTTTTTAAAAATATAAAACATAATTTTCCTCTTCTAAATTATTTTATATTTAATAAATACTTCAGAAGTTAAAATAATTCTTAAAATTCAAATAAAATTCAAAAAAATCATGAAATTTGGTCTAAAGGATTCCTTGGTTTAGGTCTACCTCCAATAAAAATTTCAAGGATTTAGGATTTACCTTTGTCAAGTTAGGAATTTTCTTTGAAAAAACCTATTTTTGCATAAAAATAATTATGTAAATTAAATTAAATTTTCAAAAATCACATTTTCTCCTCGGAAATCTTAATGGACCCATGAATGAGGTGGGATAAAAATTTCAAAGTCATTTGGATTAAATTTAATTAATTATTAAGTGTTAGAGCCTTAAGGGCAACCTCTGATCTTAATCAATTTATTTGGATGTTTGAAACATAAGGGGTTAATTCGTAGAAACCAACCTCACTTTCTTAATTGAAAAGATAAGTTAATAAATTTCTAATTTATTAAAATTTGAAAGTTTATTAAAGTAAAATGAATCCAGGACTTAGGGGTATGACTTTTGAAGTCAATAATTAATCAATTTGATACCCCTGATTGATTTTCAAATGAAATTCAAATCATGAATCATGATCATCTAAAGCTTAACCTTTTCAAAACTAATTAAGGCACTCACCTTGGTCTTAAGGGCTTAATAGTGACTTAGGCTAACTCAAGTTTCATTTAAATGAGGATTAGAATAGTAAATTAGAACATTTTTCAAACACTACAAGCCTAATTAGGACTAAAATTTTGTTAAGAGTTCCAATAACACTAACTTACCTCCTTAACGGTCTTCACCAACATAATTTTCAAGATTAAATTACAGATGATAAAAACCTTACTCTTAGAGATAATTAATACATCAATATTCATTGAGCATTAGGGAGTTTATAGGATGAAGTATTAAGCAACATAATAAGTTTAAAAGAACTCGAGATTTTTCACCAGGCAGCAAGAGAGTAGCACGGACCTGCTTCTTTCTCTAGATCTGTTGGATACCTCGGAGATCTACTAAACTTAATATATTTTTCTTGGCAACATCATCCTTAATTGAACTCCTAAGGACCCACCAAGATATGACCTAGGGTTAGATAGGTCGTCAAATTTTTACTTCCCTGTTTCATATAAACTGCCTTAACATGCCTTTTGAGTTTCAGGTGGTGGAACGAGAAGACTCGCCAGGTACGCTTTTATAGTTTTTA
>NW_018234191.1:11838-24702 GCF_001263595.1 Phalaenopsis equestris
ACCGCCACAACATTCAAAATATAAAACAATTCAAAATTTAATCACAAACATCACATAAAACTACAACTTCAACTAAATTAAGACGTCTCTATCGGATGATCGGGAATCCCTCGGAGGAGGTAACCTACGGTTGCTAACGAGGCTTCCCATGGTTTAAATAAAATTATGGAACTCATTAAGCTAAGTTTAGTAAGTCCATTTGGACTGAGTGAATCCAATAAAAAATAGTGGTGCCGGAACGAGGTAACCATAGGATCCTAACCCATGTCGCTCTAATCAACTTTAACATGCCCCCATAAAATTTAAAGAACTACAACCATAGGGCCACCTGATTTGAAATCATAACTTGACACACTAGAAAGCTCAAACTCATCACAGCAAGGAGCTTGGAGCTAGTATGGTGGGCAGCACGACCATCTCCAATAGCAAAACCTGTCTTCCATAGCTAAACCAATCTTCCTTTCTTAGAATTAAACAACAGAGCCATAGGACTTTGAGGCTGCTTGCTTATGCAACATAAATCCTCATCTTATCTTTAGGCCTTTGTATAACCCTGCTATACAATATAAGCCCTAACTCATCTTAGGATTCTGAGGTTGTTATTTGTCACGACCTAAATCCTCACATCTTCTAGCCTATTTATGTGATCGTTTCACACGAATGTAAGCCCTAACTAATAAAATTTGCAGGATGAAACGCCTAAATATTTCTCCTTAAAACTGAAATATTTAGTATCAGGATAACTTGGGAAGTCACCAAGGTTCTCCTCTGGATCTATGACATTTTCTAGTTCTTCCTCCTTTGGACTCTAGAAAATGTTCCAAATTTCAACCAATCCCCTTTCACACCTCTTTGTCCGATCTCATTGAAAAGTCCTACCCTTTGATACTCGAAGAAAATATTTCTTTATTTTTATCGAGAGTTGTCTTAGGTGACTTTGGTCATTTAAGATGTAATTAACTATAGGGTTATGCCCTTATAGGAAGCATGTCCGAACCCAGCTTAATATAAACCCTATTTAATTCTTTATATTACATAGGGGAACTTATCGGAAAATATAAAGGTTTCGCAGACCAAATAGATGTCAAATATTCATTAGTTTATTTGATCGAGACTCACCCTCAAGTCTTGTGTTTATCCTTCGGGATAGATAAAAGATTTGAGGTAAAGTGCTCTTTCATCAAAACAATGAAAATTATGGGGTCAGTTTGACTTCATCTTTTTCAAAACTAAAATTTTTTAAAATTAAAATGTCCTTCCGAAGCGGGCGACGAGATTTTGATTCTGGTGACCGACAACTTCTTACGGGAAACTCCTCCAACAAAAAATAGCGCCGACACAAAATTAACCTTCTTAAACCTTAATTGCATTAGGTTTAAGACAAATTAAACCTTAATTAGGTCTAACCCCATCAATTAACCTTCTTAAACATTAATTACATTAGGTTTAAGACAAATTAAACTCTAATTAGGTCAAATACCCTATTAGACCTAATTAACCTTCTTAAACTTTAATTACATTAGATTTAAGACAAATTATATCTTAATTAGGCATCGTCCCTTATTAGACCTAATTAACCTTCTTAAACATTAATTACATTAGCTTTAAGATAAATTAAACTCTAATTAGATATATTCCCTTATTAGACTTAATTAACCTTCTTAAACCTTAATTACACTAGGTTTTAGACAAATTAAACAATAATTAGGTCTAATCCCCTATTAGACTTAATTAATCTTCTTAAGCCTTATTTACATTTGGTTGAAGACACATTGAGCCCAAATTAGGTATAATCCCATATTAGACCCAATCCCATTTTTTAAACCTTAATTGCATTAGTTTTAAGTCAAACTAAACCCTAATTATGTGTTACATAAATTAGACTTAATTAATATAGTAAAACGTTACTCACATTAGGATTAATTAACTTATAAAATCTAACTAACTCTAACCTAAATTAAACCTTATCTACATTTGGTATAAATAATCTCTAAACAAACTAAGCCTAGCTTAAATTAGACTTAAAATAACCATTAAGTCTTATTTGACTTAGGTTTATTCTTTCAATTTAAACCTTTAGGTTCAACCCATGTTAAAGCAATCTCTAATCCACAGGTTGTACCCAATTTGAACATAAGTAATTTTAAATCTTAAGTCCTAGCTACATTTAGCTTAAATCATCTTAAACTTTAGGTTCTAACTACATTGAACCTAAACAATTTCATACCTTAGGTACAACCTAAATTGGACCTCAAATTATCTCTAATCCTTACTTTCTACCCAATTTAAACTCAAGTAATATTAAACTTTAAGTCCTACCTACATTGGACTTAAAAAATCTTTATCCTTAGGTTTTACCGACATTGAACCTATACAAACCTTGGGCCCTACCTAAATTGGACTTAAGACTATCTTTAATCCTTAGATTCTATCGAAATTGAACCTAAGTAATATTAAATCTTAATTCCTAACTACAATGGACTTAAATCATCTTAAACCTTAGGTTCTACCTACTAAGCCTAAATCCTTTCATAACCTATGTTCTACCTAAATTGGACCTAACTATCTCTAACCTTAGGTTCTACCTAAATTGAACTTTAAATATTTCAATCCTTAAGCTTTGACAACATTAAACGTAAATTGTATGTTTAATCTATTAGGTATTAATTAAAAATTTTAAGGTATAACTAACAATCAAACCTAAAATAAATAACACAATGAATAAAAATTAATTGATAAATGACATAAAAATCATTTAAAAGACATTAAAACTTAAATTTGAACCTTAAAATACAACTTAAACATCCATGTTTGAAATGTATAAAGATTTCTTGGATGACACAATATGTGGTTGTTGACAAGAATCTTCCACTCCTTATTTAAATATCTTTTAGACTAAGTCAATTTGAATACCTTATGGCCCCAGGAAGACAGAGCCATAAACATCTTGACTGAGTCGTTTATAAATTGACTTAACCAAATAAAATTAACAAATCAAAACATGATTTCATGCTAATCATATTATGTTTTGCATGTTTGCCAGAGACATGAAATAAATTACTTTTTAGATTTACTTTACAAGTTACTAGTATGTGGTAACTCTATTTTGTAGGATGACATGCTAAAGTGGGAAAGGTGAACCTCAAGACAACAAAATAACAAAAATAAAACCAACAAAGCAAAATCATAATAGCAAAACCAAATAACAAAAAACAAATGACACCAACAAAACCAAATGACAAAAAAAAAAATAAAATGGCATTAACAAAACAACATCAACAACAAAACAAAAAGAAACAAAAAAAAACCAAAAGACATAAATAAGACAAACAAAATAAAATGACAAAACACAATAAAAATAAAAGGACATTAACAAAAACAAAATGACAAAACAAAACCTCTAGGGTAGAATAAGATTCTTAGAAACCTATTACCGTAAGTTCAAACATTGATGTTTCATTCCTTGATCTTGAAATTAAATTACTTAGAGAATGAGTGTTAAAAATAATCAGGTGTTTTCTTAGATAATTTTGATTGTCTGAGATGTAGTTAGCTATAGAAGCTTTATCTTATGGGAGAATAAAGAGCTCAGAATAGGTAATAGACTGATAGCTCTGATTGTTGAGTTTTTCATGTGGTTTTCCTTATACAAGAATCTCAAGAATTGGATATCCTAGAATTTTATTTGTAATGTTCACCATAATGAAACTTATCCATATATTTCCTTTTTCTATTGTTTTCTATTTTCATTAGTCCTTTTGCTTCTTTCTCCAATTTTCTTAATATCTACAAATCCTTCACATGATTCAAAAAAATAAGTTACTTGGAGAATAGGGTGATGAGATAGATAAACAGAGTGGCGACTCCTCGATAATAAAAAAATTTGATAATCAACATAGATATGAGGCAATTGTCGGCGATGACAATGACACGATTCTGACGGTGATAAGGCATTGTCAAGGTCCTAGTCGAGATCTTGATTTTCTACTTCACAATTTGGACTAACAGATCAGCATTAAATTGGTGGTTAGCTACGTCAATCAACACATTGAGCATTTTGGATGTCATCCATAAGAAGACATCATAAATTTTTTTGAGGTGTAGAATTTGTTTTTCTCTGTGCTCTGCATCAAAAGCTTTGCTAATAAAAAAATACTTACCTAGCACTCCCTCGATAGTTGGCATTTTATGGAGAGTCTTATTGTTTTCAAGGTAGCCTCCCCTTGAGTTCTAAATGTTCACGGGGTCATGTTCCACATTGCATATGGCAAACTTGATGCTATTCCACATTCCTCCTTACCACCACTCTAAAGTTTCTAAGGAGCTTTCAACCAAATAGAGCATTATACTTTAGAGAAAAATCCATCAAGAGTAAATCCACTATCAATTTGAATTATTTTGCACTCTCCCTTGAGCTGACTGAGAGCAGAATGAGGGTAGATTTAGTGTGTAAATTTTGTAAATATTTTTCAATATTACAAAATATATACGACAAATACAACAATAAATATGCAATACAATCCCAACAGAAATACCTTATATGAAAATAGTTTATCTTTAAAACTCTTTTTAAACTGCCAAATTCCCTTTAAAATCAACGTAAGTATATATATTTCTTAAGTAATAAAGGGCTCTAATGGAGTCCTAGATATCAATCCCACAAGGAAGTTGGGAAAACCTATAAGTAAATTCATAAAGCTAATTAATAAGTTAAAAATACAAAAGAAAATAAAATGCAATGTTAGAATTTTAACTACTAAAGCGAATGTTATATTAAATGTAGTTGTAAGACAAAGCTAACCAACTAAAAACTAAACTTTCAAAAGTAAAATTACAAAAACTAAATAAAGTTCATGATGACGGAAGATTCAAATTTAAGAAAGCATCTATCCCCTTTACAATGAGTATATGATTGTGAATAAATTAAAATCATTTGAAAAAATATATATAAATTATTTTGTGAAAAATAGGAGCAATCCTATTCTTTACCCTCTTCCGAGTGCTATAAATAACTTTGAATAATCCGGAGTTTGGTTCCTAATTTTGTGGTTAGGCTAGGAGGATATTGGCTGCCACTCAAGAGCTCCCACTACTCCCTCCCCTAAGGGCTAACAATACAATCTTGCATTAGTTTCCAATCAACTAGAATAAATTGTGGATTTTAATCTGTTACCTTAAAATCTTCAATTATGCATCCAAAAAAGTATATTTCCCTCTTTATTTGCACTAAATTTCATGGAAGACATAATCTCCAATGAAATCAAATGTGAATCTCCCCCTATTGTACAAATCTTAGCTCTTTTTAGAACATATGTTTCTCAACATGTTTTATCATTTCAAATGGCCAGATCAAAAATTAAATGAATATCAGAGTTCAAAACATCACAAATTATTAACATTTAAAACCATAGAAAATAAAATCAATTCTTCACAAAACTATATCTCAAAGTAGAGAGAAGGATAAAGAATACTACTCTGAATTCATGACAAGGATAAAACAAACTACGGATTTCATATATAAAAATAAGTTTACAAAATGAAAGAAATAAAAGCCACAACTTATCTCACAATCCTCCGTAAGCAAATCTATAGAAGTTCTCTCCAATGATTTCTCTCTTTACAAGCACACTCAATTCTCTCTTAGAAGTGTAATGAAGAAGAAATCTGTCACCTTCTCTCTCCTCTTACAGCTCTAGAGGAAAATCTCCTCTTCTCTCCTTCTTTCCTTTCATGCCACCCACACATTCTTATCCTTTTCACCCCCCTTCTAAACTCCTTGAAGTCTTCTTCTTTTATTTTAGGCTACCTCCTTTCAAAAAAAATTCAAAATTCCCTAAAAAAATCAACTATTTTGAACTCAAAAGTTGTGTCAGACATATACCTTCATAAAAGAACCTTCGAAAGTGTATAGATGCATTGAATTAATCCAATAGATGTGTAGAAACAAGTTTTTGTTTAGAAATTCACACAAAATTTGTCTAGAACCGCTTTAATCTACAAAAAGCTGTCTTTGGCACATCATGCACCAGTTCTGGTGCATCGTGCGCCATTTCTTTGGATTGTGGCCATGATGCGCCAGAATCTCCAAATTTCGTCCATTTTGTCATTTTTGCTCGAAATTTCATCCATTTTGTTGTTTTTCCTCCAAATATCTAAAAATTATATACCTGTAACAAAAACATGAGAATACCCTTACTTAAGGTGCAATACCACAAAAATAAGCATAAAATATGTACTTAACTAGTATATTATTTTTGTGCATCAGAGCTCAATCATTGCAAGTACTTCATTCCTCTCATTTGAGAAGCAATACAATGGCCCAGTCAATGCAATCATTCGTTCAGCGGTAAGACATAATTTATTAAAAACCTATTTAAATAGTACATTCAAAACTCCTTGTGTCAATCAGAATGCATCTACTTTGAGAGTTATTGATCACCGCCGTCACCATAATAACATCATTATGGGTGTTCTCTTTTGAGGGCAAATCCTCATCGATGAAGTAGAACATGCGGGTTTTTGTGGTGCGTTGTAAATATCTTTCAATACTACAATACACACATGACAACACCAATTGTAAATATATAGTTTAATCACAATAAAAATCACTTCAATATAAATAGTTTTATATTTTAAAATCTTTAAGCTGCCAAACTGTAATAATAATCAAGTATACATATTGCTTAGGTAATAAAGGGCTCTATTAGAGTCATAAGTATCGATCTCTTAGGGAGTTAGAAATTCTTATGGTTATAATGTAAAACACAATACTCAAACTATAAAAACTTAAGTATGAAAAATAAATCTAAGGTAATTTTAATGTTTTCTAAACAAAATGCAGTTAAAAGAACTATGTTAATTAAACTATTTGCTAAACTTTAAAATTAAGTATTTTAAGACTAAACATAATTTTGTAATGAATAATTCAAATTTAAGAAGGCATCCTTCCCGTTTACAATGAGTTTATGGATTGTGAATTAATTAAAATCATTTAAATTATATATATATATATATATTGTGCTAAATCGGAGTAATCTTATTCTTTACCCTGTTGCAAAAAGAATATTGACTAATCCAGAGTTTAGTCCCTAAATCTGTGGTTAGGTTAAGAGGATACTAGCTCCCACTGTAGAGCTCTCACTTCTCCCTCCCTTGAAGGCTAATAATCTCACTTTAATGTCTAAGCAACTGGGCCAAATTGGGGATTTTAGCCTGTCCCCCTAAAATCTATAATCCTGTGCCCATAAAAATATATTTCTCTATTTATTTGCACTCAACCCACTGGACTACATTCTGACCAATGAAATTGAATGTGATACTTACCTTGTTGTAGACAGAATAACCCTTTCGAATCTTATGTTTTTCAACAAATTTTAACTTTTCAATTGGCTAGATTGAAAAGTAAATCAAGATTAGAGTTTGAATCATCAAAATTTTTTGAAATTTAAAACCATACATAACAAAATTAATTCTTCACAAAACCGTATCTCTTTGTAGGAAGATGGATAAAGAAGACTTCTCAAAATTCATACAGAGATTAAGATAAAACAAGGATTATATATATATTACAAAATAAAGAAAGGAAGGAACACAACTTATCTCACACTCCTCCTCAAGTAAATCCTTGAAGTTCTTTTTAAGCACTTTCTCTCTTTACATTCACACTCAATTCTCTCTTAAAAATGTAATGAAGAAAAAATCTCTCACCTTCCCTTCTTACAACTCTAGAAGAAAAGAAAATCCTCTCTCTCACGCAACACACTCTTTACAAAACCCCTTATAACACTACACCGCTCACTTACTAGACACCTCCTTTCATTCTGGTGCCCGCCTTCTCCTCAAAGAATTCAAAATTCCTTCTTTTATCCCAAAAGGTACCCCTCTTCACATCAAGAGAAGTTTCTTCATCCAAGAGGCATTTCTCTTCATTCAAGAGCCTGTCCAAAGTGTTTAGATGAATTGAATCAATCTATGGGGTGTTTAAATTGATTAGAGCCTTCCAAAACCACTCAAAAATATTCAATAATCATCTCACTCTATCTTAATTTGTCTCTAGTTCATCTAGCACCAGTTCATTGGAGTTTTGCGCTGTACTCTAAAAATCTAGCACCTATTTTTTGAAAAATGGCTACTATGGCACCAGTTCTGGTGCCTCTGGTGCCAACTGCCTGTAAAATGGCTCCTTTGGCGCCTTATACACCAAAATAAAATGTTGTTTTAGGTATATATTTATGCCTATTTTTTGTGATATTGCATTTTAAAAAAGAGTATTTTTTATATTTTTTTCACGTATATGGTTTTTAGGCATTTGGAGCAAAAGTAGCAAAAATGATAAAATTTAGAGCCAAAATAGCAAATTTTGGGAATCTGGCACATGATGCATCGTTTGACAAGCCTTAGTGCATGATGCTCTAGATTTGGTGTCATATTCTCCAGTGACAACTTTTTGCAAATTAAGGCGTTCGAGGTGAAATTTGCATGAATTTTGAAAGGGACACTTGTTCTAAATACCTTTTGGTGTAATTCAATGCATCTAGATACTTTGGAAGGTTCATTTATGAAGGTATACACATCATTTGAATTCAAAAAAATTGACTTTTGGAGGGTATTTTGGAGGAAATTTTGAATTCCTTTTGAAAGGAGGCAACCACTAACAAAGGAAGACTTCATGAAGTTTGTGTGTGACATGAAAGGGGGGTGGAGTGAAAGGCAAAAGAAAGTCAAGGCCTTGGAGATTTCTTCTAAGGTTGTTAGAGGATATGGAAGGAGAGAGATTTCTTCTTCATTACACTTCTAAGAGAGATTTGAGAGTGCTTGTAAAGAGAGAAAGGCTTGAAGAGAACTTTTAAAGATTTGCTTGGAAATAATTGTGAGATAAGTTGTGTCCTTTATTTCTTTAGTTTTGTAAACTTATTTTTATATATGAAATATGTCTTTTGTCATATCCTTCTCATGAATTCTTAGTAGTATTCTTTATCCATCTTCCTACTTTGAAATTTGGTTTTTTAAAGAAGTAACTTTGTTTTCTACAATTTTAAATGTTAAAAACTTGTGATGATTTGAACTCTGATATTCATTTACTATTCAATCGGCCAATTGAAAGGTTAAAATGTGTTGAGAAACATATGTTCTGAAAGGGCTTTGATTTATACAACATGGGGAGAATCACATTTGATTTCAAGGGAGAGTATTTCATCCATGGATTTAAGTGGAAATAAATAGGGAAATATACTTTGTTGGAAGCAAAATTGGAGATTTTAAGGTGACAGATTAAAATGCATTTTAAGGGGACAGATTAAAATGCCTAATTTGGTCTAGTTGATTGAAAACTAATGTGAGATTGTTAGCCCTCCGTAGAGGGAGTAGTGGGAGCTCTAGAGTGGCAGCCAGTATCCTCCTAGCCTAACCATGGAATTAGGGAGCAAACTTTGTACTTGTGAATGATCTTTATAGCACTCAAAAAAGGGTAAAGAATAGGATTGCTCCTTTTTGGCCCAAAACATGTTATATATATATATATATTTTTAAATGACTTTAATTTCTTCACAATCAATATACTCATTATAAAGGGAAAGGATGCTTTCTTAAATTTGAATCTTCCATCAACAAAAATTTTGTTTAGTTTTCATAATTTTACTTTTGAAAATTTAGTTTTTAGTTAGTTAACTTTGTCTTACAACTGCATTTAATATAACATTCACTTTAGTAGTTTATATCCAAACTTTGCAATTTACTTTTATTTTTGTGTTTTTAAATTATAAAATAATTTTAAGAATTTACTTATAGGTTTTTCCAACTTCCTTGTGGGATCAATATCTAGGACTCCATTAGAGTCTTTTCTTACGTATAATTGCGTTTTTGTTAAAGAAGATTTGACAGTTTAAAAAAGTTTTAAGGATAAACTAATTTATTAAAGTTAATTTTGTTGAAATTACATTGCATATTTATTATTATATCTGCCGTGTGTATTTTGTAATATTGAAAAATAATTGTAAAGTTAACACTCTAAATCTACCTGCATCAAGTTTTTGGTGTTGTTGCCGAGGAAGTAACAGAAAGTAGTGGTAGTGGTAAGTTATTTTCTTTCTATTTAAAAAGAAAATAAAAAAAGGAATTTTTATAGTTTAATTTGAACATATTCTTATTTATGTGTATTTGCTTATTTTAAATTTATTGTTTTGTTTTTTTATGCATAGTTTAAGATCTTAAAATTTAGTACCTTACGATTCTGAATTAGAAAGAACTATTAAAAAATTCAAAAACAAAAAAAAGAGATGGTCCATATTAGAAAAATGGCTTGTAATTTGAGTAATTATGGAATTGAAAATGAACATCATCAGAGCCTCGAAGAGACTATACTAATCATACAATAGATGAAATTCATTTGAGTTTACAAAACCGTGTTGTAGCTTAATACATTAAAATAATATTTTATTTTAAGTACTTATTTTATGCTTATTTTTGGTGTTGTTGCAGTTTAAAGAAGGGTATTTTTGTTTTTAAGGCAGCTTGAGACAAATTTTTGTTGAATTTCAAAAGGACACTTGCTGTACACATCTCTTGGAGTAATTCAATGCACCTAGACACTTTGGATGGTTCTTTTATGAAAGGAATTGATTATTAGATCAAATGACACAACTTTTGAATTCAAAAGAGTTAACTTTTGAGGGGAATTTTGGAATGAATTTTGAATTATTTTCTAAAGGAGGCAGGCCAATATAAAAGTAGAAAACATAAGATGCTTTTGTGTGTGGCGTGAAAGAGAGAGAGAAAGGGGTGTGAGTTAGAGATAAAGAGAGTAGAGGAGATTTTCTTCTAATGTTGTAAGAGGAGAGGGAAGGTGAAAGATTTCTTCTTCATTACACTTCTAAGAGAGAATTGGGAGTGGTTGTTAAGAGAGAAGGGCTTTGAGAGAACTTCTAGGGATTTACTTATGAAGGATTGTGAGATAAGTTGTATTTTTATTTTTTTGTTTTGAAACTTGTTTTTATATATGAAATTAGTATTTTGTCGTATCCTTCTCATTAATTCAAAGTAGCCTTATTTTTCCTTCTCCCTACTTTGAGATATGATTTTTTCAAGAATAGGTTTTGTTTTCTACAATTTTAAAAGAAAATAATGTGATGATTTGAACTTCGATCTTCGTTTACTTTTTGATTTAGACAAATAAAATGTTAAAACTTGTTGAAAGACATATGTTCTTAAATGAGATATGATTTCTACAACATAAGGAGGATCACATTTGATTTCATGTGAGACTATGTCATCCATAAGATTTGGTGCAAATAAATAGGGAAATATACTTTGTTGGATGCAAAATTGCAGATTTCAACGTGACAGATTGAAATCCCCAATTTGGTCCAATTGATTAGAAACTAATGCGAGATTGTTAGCCCTCAGGGGTCGGTGTTGTAGGCGCTCTAGAGTGGCAGCCGGTGTCCTCACAGCCTAATCACAGAATTAAGGACTAAACTCTGAATTAATCCATGTTCTTTATAGCACTCCAAGAGGGTAAAGAATTAGATTGCTCTTATTTGGCACAAAACAATATATATATATATATATATATATATATATAAAAAGGAAAATTAAGTGAGGTTGCTTCTGCCCCCAAAGAGATCATTTATCTTTGTTGACTATTCTGAAGTGGGGAACATTTAGGATATCTCCTTGTAGCAGATAAAAGAGAGCAGGTGGAGGGTTAACAGCAACTTGAGTCTCATCAGTAATTGATCCAAGATGAGCCAACCAGTTTGCAAACTGGTTACCTTCCCTGTAGATAAATGTGAACTTAATTTGCATCTTGCTAGTGAGATCCCTGATTTTGCTTATCCAGTAAGAGTAGTGCCAGGGAGTCTCCTCCTCCTGATTTAAAAGGGGAATAATCACAGCAGAATCCACTTCTAACCAAATTCTATTCCATTTAGCCTTAATGGCAAGGTTAATTGCCCAGTACACAACAATGAGTTCAGTTTCAGTTGCATCATTGGCCAGGATAGGGGTATGAAAGTATAGCAAGCACTTACCAACATGATTTCTGTAGATGCCACCATTTTTAGTAAAGC
This sequence comes from Phalaenopsis equestris, assembly GCF_001263595.1. Classification (NCBI taxonomy): domain Eukaryota; kingdom Viridiplantae; phylum Streptophyta; class Magnoliopsida; order Asparagales; family Orchidaceae; genus Phalaenopsis; species Phalaenopsis equestris. The sequence goes on from NW_018234191.1 coordinate 23,904, forward strand.
TACCATCAGTATTAACCTTTACAGTAGGATGATTTGAGGCTTTCTAATAGGCTTTAATGACTTGAATAAAATCAGTCTTAGTTGAAGCACAGAAGTTAGAAATATTAGAAAAGCCTTTCCAATTAATCATCTTGTGCAAGTAAGTCACACAATTTCTGACAGTAGACCCCACATTAGATCTTCAAATTTGACCTTGTTTCTTTCCATCCAGATGAACCAAGCAATGGTGAAGGGGATAGCAGTGTACTTTCTAACCTTCCAGTGCCACCACCAGTCAACCAGTATATCCCAAGTAAGCTTTCCCTGGTCAATTGTCAAATGGTTTAGGAACTGTTTCCATATCTGTTGAGCAAATTCACATTCAAAGAATAAGTGGTTCAGAGTTTCCTCTGAGTTTCCTCATAGCCAGCATTTAGAGGGACCTCTCAATCCCTTCAACTTTAGAATATCATCAGTAGGGATCATTCTATGGAATATTCTCCAGCAGCAAAAGGACATAGAAGGTGATAAGAATTTATTCCATAGCTGATCACCCCAGGGTATATGATCCCAGCAGAAGTTTTTAGAATAGATAGCTTTGGTGATACTTTGGTGGGAAGTGGATTGCCATAAGATTTTATCAGCAAGATTTATGTTGAATTTTATACTGAACACTTTGGTGATAGAATGAGGTTGAAGAAGGCTTGCTAACTTACCCAGGGACCAGTTGTCCCCATCCCAACAATCAGCCACTTTCAAATCACTATTATATATATTGGTAATGGGGGAGAGCCAATCTTTAGGACACCAATTATCAAGC
>NW_018234191.1:24732-25463 GCF_001263595.1 Phalaenopsis equestris
ATAGTTAGCTTCAGCAATTAGCTTCAGCAATATGCCTGATTTTCAGCATTTTCACCCAAATTCTAGAGTCACCAGTTTAAGACCAAACCAAAGTGAGGTGTTGATCTTTGCAGTACTTACTCCACATGAATTTTGCCCACAGTGAGTTTTAGGTCCTGAACTTAATCCAGAGTTTATAGAAATTGACTTGGAGGAGTTGTTCAAGGTCCTTAAACCCAATTCCCCCAGCAATTTGGGGTTTAGCAACTTTCCTCCAAGAAGCCCAATGCATTTGTTATCTTTGACCAACCCACATGAATTTGTTAAACATTCTCTCCAGCTGTGCTGGGGTACTTTTCTTTATAGTAGTCATTTGTAGTATGCAGACTAGGAAGGTGGTGATTATGCTCTTTAGCAAGATAATTCTTCCCCAATTAGATAAGAAGGTCTGAGTCCACCCATTACGAAGGTTGGAAATTTTATTCAGAACCTCATCAAACTGAGTTTGTTTAACTCTGCCAGTAATTAAGAGCACCCCAAGATACTTAATAGGGAGTTGAGTATTTATGAAACCAGTATAATCTGATGCCCAAAGTTTTTGAGTGGAGGGTACATTTTTATAGAAAACCATTTGACACTTTGCTGGATTAAAAGCCATACCTGAGAGAGCTTGAATGTTCTGGAGAGTTCGGAAGACTTGTTTGATAGCATTTTTGCTGGCTCTGGAGAAAACCATTAAGTCATCAGCATAT
>NW_018234191.1:25544-26269 GCF_001263595.1 Phalaenopsis equestris
GAGAAAACCATTATGTCATCAGCATATAGTAAGTGAGTGATAACAATGTTGGATCTGTTATGATATCTGTGTTGACTATGATTCAGCAAGGCTTCATCCAGCATTCTGGACAAGTAGTCAATGGCAAGTATAAAGATGGTAGGTGAAAGTGGATTCCCTTGTTTTAAACCTCTTGTAGCAGTGAAAGAGCCCTTCCCTTGCCCATTTATCAGAATGGAATGATCATTATTGTGCAACCACCTCCTGATAAGTTGACAGAAGCCAGCATCAAAACCTCTAACACTTAAAACCTCCAAAATGTAATCCCAGCTTATAGTATCATAAGCTTTCCTTAAGTCCAGATTATATATCATATTACCCCCTCTACAAGCTTTATTCAAGTCCTGTAGAAGTTCTTGGGCCAATAGAGAGTTATCAATAATAGACCTACCTTTCACAAAAGCAGTTTGATTGGGTTTAATTATGTAGTCCAAGTGAGGTTGTAGCCTGTTCAAAATGATTTTTCTGATGGTTTTACTGATGACAGTGGTTAAACAAATGGGTCTGAAATGATTCCAAGTGTTCTGTATTTCAGATTTAGGGATCAGTACAAGGGTGGAGGAGCAAAAGTATTTTGGAAGATTATTGCCTTTAAAGAAGCTTGTAACAACAGCTATAACATCAGTCTTAATGATATCCCAGGACTTCTTGTAGAATTCAGCAGTGAAACCATCAGGGCCAGTAGA
>NW_018234191.1:29260-45670 GCF_001263595.1 Phalaenopsis equestris
TACTGTATATATATATATATATATTTAAAAAGGAAAAGAGCTAAGCTATAGCTCCATACATGTTAATGTGAAAGTTGGATTATACAATGAGTGAGAAGATCACTTAAAACAACCCTTCCCATCTGTCTAACTAGATCATACAATGAAGTATACAAAAAAAATGTTGGAAGTATCTATGACAGACACAAAAGCTGACCTAGTGTGAAAATAAAAAATCACCCCCTACAATTAATATAAGGAATGGGTAATCTATCCCCATGAAGAAGAATTTTAAGCTGAGTGGAAGGTATAGTCCCTACAACAATTTCTTTATTGTCCTTCCCCTTAGCTGCCAAACTATGTGCAGGAGTGTTACCTTCCCTTAAAATATGCTGGAAAATAACTTCAACAATGCTCAACATGCTCTGGATCTTAGTAGTCCACCTAGCAACATTCCATTGAGCAGCCTCTTCCTGATTCAGAAATCTAATACAGATGAAGGAATCTGACTCAACTATCAATTTTATGATGTTGCAATGCTTAACAAGGTAGATAGCCCAATAAATAGCAATCATTTCAATTTCTAGTGCATCAAATGCCCAAGTTGGAGAGGAAATATATAACATGCACTTCCCTAGAGAGTTCCTAAAGATTCCACCCACACCAACAGCCTCCTTACAAAAGCTTTCATCTGTATTGGCTTTCAACCACCCTTCAGGAGGTGGGTTCCAGAGAACTAAATATGCACTTTCAGCTTTTGCACACTGGGCACCCAATTTAGGAAAATACTAGGAAAATTCTAAAATTTTATTATCTTTTGCAAATAAGAAGTACAATTCAGCACTACATCCATCTCCTTTGGTTTGTTGTTTTCATATTTAAACTGGTTCCTGCACATCCAAAGGAACCAGGCAACAATACAAGGAATGAGTATTAGTTTGGCATCTAACCATTCCATCCAACACCCCAAAAAGTATTGCCAGTTGACTTTCAGAGTGTTAATATTAAGCTGTTTTAGTATACCAGACCAGACCCCTTGGGAGAAACTATAAGAGAAGAACAAATGATCCAGACTTTCTTCAGCTTTACTGCACAGCTAACAGCAAGAGGGTCCCTTGAGCCCTTTCATCTTCAAAACTTCATCAGTAGGAAGTAAGGATTTCCATAGCCTCTAGCAGAAAAAGGTCATGGAAGGTGTTAAACACTTCCCCCAAATCAATTTACCCTACTTGACAGGTTTTCATTCAAATAGCTGTTGGTAGATGAAGGCAGACAATTTTTGTGAGGGAACCTGTCTAGTAATGAGTCTATCTTTCTGCCTAGGATTGATTTTTGTTTGCTTAACCCAATGTATTTGCTCTTTAGTTAGGATGACATCCAACAAATTACAGTTCCACTGATTATCAATCCAGAATTCCTTTATTTATGTTATTGAGTTAGGATTGTAGTTGTGTAGTCTCTCTCCATTCCACACCCAATTATCAAGCCAGAAATTAACTTGGACTTCACCAAGCTCCCAGATAAACAGATCCTCAGCTTTATTTCTAATCTCTAGAAGCTTAGTCCACAGCCTGGAATCACCCATCTTCTTGTGAGCCATAGTAGGATGAACTGTCCTACAATACTTCCCTTCATAAACATAGCCCAAAGACTATCTTGTGCTCTAAACTTTATCCATAGTTTGCATAGGTTAATGGTACTTAGATGCTGAAAATTATTAAAGCCTAAACCTCCAACACTTAGTGGTTTACATAGTTTGTTCCAAGCTAACCAATAGAATTATTTTTTTGTCCAGCCCACATAAATTTGTTGAAAATTCTGCCCAGCCTTATCTGAGTTCCTTTCTTCATGGTAAACATTTGAAGAGCATAAGATGGAATGGAAGTTAGGATGCTTTTAAGGAGGATGATTCTATCTCCATTTGAGAGGAAGAAATTAGTCCAACACTGCAACTTTTTCTTAATTTGGTCAATAACCCAATTGAATTGTGTTTGCTTGGTTCTCCCTTTGATTAATTGGACACCAAGATAGTTGATTGGTAGAGAAGCTTTGCTGAAGCCAGTGTACTGAGCAATCCATTGCTTAATTTGTGGAAGAGTGTTTGAGCTAGTAAAGAATTGACATTTTTGTTTATTAAGATGCATACCAGAGGTGATTTGGAAGTGTGTAAGTCCTTGGTAAAGAGCCTTCACAGTAGTTTTGGTAGCCTTGGAGAAAATGATAATATCATCAGCATAAGACAGATGACTCACCCCATTGTTAGATCTATGCTGATCTGTCAGGTGAAGAGAAGAGGAAAACATTTGATTTAAAAGTCTAGAAAGATAATCCATAGCAAGAATGAAGATAGTAGGAGACAGTGGATCTCTCTGTTTAAATCCCCTTGAGGCACTGAAGAACCCATGGCTTTTACCATTAATTAAGATAGAGTGATTGCTAATACAAAACCACCTTCTTACCAAAATTAAAAAGGCCCCAAAGAAACCCCTAGCATTTAAAGTGTCCAAGATAAAGTTCCAATTGATAGTATCATAAGCTTTCTGGATATCGAATTTCAGAATGAGATTGCTGCCTCTACAATTTTTGTCAAGGTCCAGCAACAACTCCTGTGCCAAGAGAACATTATCAGATATTTGTATCCCTACACAAATGCTACCTGGTTATTACAGATAAGTTGCTGGAGGTGAGGTTGGAGCCTTTTGTTAATAACCTTGCTGATAACTTTAGACAAGACATTTGTTAGACTGATAGGTCTGAAATCTCCCCACCCAATCCTGCCAGAATTTTTGTGAATCAAAGTTATAGTGGAAGAAGTGAAATGCTTAGGGCGATCCATACCTATAAAGAAGCTTTGCACAGCATCAATAACCTCCCCACTGATGATATTCCATGTAGTCTTATAGAATTTTGCAGTAAAACCATCAGGGCCAGCTACCTTATGGTCATCAATAGAGTCCAGTGCAGCTTTAATTTCCACTTCCATAGGAATCTGAATATGGTCCAACCTTTGAACATAATCAATGCACTCAAAAAAAAGTTCCACCTTGATAGGAGCTCTCTCAGTAGACTGATCCATAAAGATATTCTGAAAATAATTAACAACATCAATGGCAATGTCATATATTTCCATCACAACAAAAACTTTGTTTAATTTAGGTAATTTTACTTTTGAAAGTTTAGTATTTAGTTTAATTTAACTTATGTAGTCTTACATCTGCATTTTAAATAGCATTCACTTGAGTAGTTAATTTTCATACTTTAAACTATACTTTTATATTTGTTTCTATTTTTGTTATAAATTAATTTTCATAATTTACTTTAGGATTCTCCAACTTCCTTCTGGGATCGATATCTAGGATTCCATTATAGCCCTTTATTACTTGAGCGATACACATACTTGCGTTGATATTAAAGGGGATTTGGCAATTTAAAAATGAGTTTTAAAGATAAATTAGTTTCATAAAAGGTATTTTTGTTGGAATTATATTGCATATTATTTTCATATCTGCCGTGTGTAATTTTGTAATATTAAAAAATATTTGCAAAATTGTCACACTAAATCGCCCGCATCAAGTTTTTGGAGCCGTTGCCGGGGAAGAAATGGAAAATATAAGTATTTTATTTTAGTTTTTCAAAAAAAATTAAAATATAAATAAAAAAGAGTGTTTGTAGTTTAGTTCAAACATTTTTGCTATTTAAGTGTGTTTTCTTGTTTTTAATTACTTGTTTTTGCTTGTTTATAAGTAGTATAATATGTGAAAATTTAGTACCTTACGATTATTAGCTAAAAGGAGCTGTTAAAAAATTTGAAAATAAAAAAGAGAAATATCATTTTAGCAAAATGTATTGCAATTTAAGCAATGCTGGAAATTAAAATGAACATCTTCACAAACCTTTAAGAGATTAAGCTATTCATCCAGTAGATGAAATTCAATTGAGTATTCGAAACGCTGTTGTAGCTGCCAGTTCATTTTAGCTTAAATCTGCTATTATCTAAATGGTTTAAAATAATCAGTTTAGGGGAACACCTACTGAAGATCCTAATTTACATCTTGCTAGTTTTATAGAATTGTTTGTTACATTTAAATATGATGAAGTGTCGAATGATGTTGTCATACTAAGAATTTTTCTATTTTCACTAAGGGATAAAGCTAAGATGTGGTTAATCTCATTAGCACTTGGATCTATCAGAACATGGGCAGATTTATCCCAAACTTCTTATCTAAATATTTCTTACCTTCAAAAACTACTAAGCTTAGAAATTATATCACATCATTTTTTCAGTTTGAAGGGGAATCAATTTATGAAGCCTAAGAAATATTTAAAGATCTTCTTAGAAAGATTTTATTAGAAAGTGTCCACACTATGTGTTGCCAGATTTGTTAATAATTCAAACTTTTCATAATGGGTTGGTTGGACCTCTTAGATAAATAATTGATGCTGTTGCTGACGGATCATTAATATCAAAACCATTTGATGAAGCATATTTGTTAATTGAAGAGATGGCTACAAATAATTTTCAAAGGCCCTCTGAAAGGGTAAATCCAAAAAGAGTAGCTAGTATTCATGATTCTAATGTTATATCTATTTTAGTTGCCCAAATAGTTGTTATATCAATGAAGATAGATCAATATGGAATGAATTATTCTAAGACAGCACTTGTGCTTAAGAAAAACTCATTGGGACAAATGATAGAATCTCAATCATCTTATGAAACTTTAAATGTAATAAATAATAGTTCTAATAACCCTTATGCCAATTATTATAACCCTGGTTGGGAGAATCATCCAAACTTTAGTATGAGTGATAATAATTAGTGCTGCAAATCCACAATGGGGAAAAAACATTGTTGCGAACCCATTGGTAAACTCCAAAAATAAAGGGAATCAAGCTTATAAACCATATTACCCCCCAGCTTTTAGTAATTTGTAGAGTAAAGAGAAAAAGCTATCAATGGAAGAATTGATATTACAAATGCGTAGCCAATTACAAAGTTAAGGAGCTGCTATCAGAAAAATGGAAAATCAATTAGAATGTATTGCTAATGCACTTAGCAATAGAACTCTAGGAACATTGCCTAATAATGTAAAGAAAATGCTAAAGATCATAACAAAAAGCAAAATAAAGCTATTCAATAGATAAGTGGAAAAGAATTAGAAAATATAGTTCAACAAGAAGTTAAAGTTGAAAAGGATGAGGTGGAAAATGAAAATTTTGGTAAAGATTTTCAATTTGAAGCAGAAAATCCTATTAAACCAATGAAATTCACTATAGAAAGATCACCACCTCCATTTCCTCAAAGATGGAAGCAATAACATAGAGATAATCAATTTTCAATTTTTTTGGAAATTTTGAGGAAATTAACAATAAACATTCCATTTGTTAAGGCATTGGAACAAATGCCATGCTACGTGAAGTCATGAAGGATATACTTAATAATAAAAGGAAGTTTGTAGATAATGAGACTGTTGCTCTCAGCAAAGAGTGTAACGTTATAATTTAGAAAAAGCTTCGTGAAAAACTTAAAGATCCTGGAAGTTTTACAGTTCTTTGTGCTATTGGTGAACAATTTTTTGGAAAAGCGTTATGTGATTTATGAGCCAGTATTAATCTTATGTCATTATTTATATTCAATTATCAACATTCAAAATATTAGGCTTTGGAAATATTTTACCTACAACTGTAACTCTTTAGTTAGCTGATCGTTGGATTACCTATCCTAAAAGAATTATTGAAGATGTTTTGGTAAAATTTGATAAATTTATCTTTTTTGTGGACTTTATTGTATTACATATGGAGGAAGATAAAGAAATTCTTATCATTTTAGTAAAACCATTCCTAGCTACCGAAGGAACTTTGATAGATGTGCAGAAAAGAGAACTAACAATGAGAGTTAGTGATCAAGCAGTTACATTTAATATTGAAAAATCAATGAGATACCCTGCAAAAGAGCTAGAGATTGAATGCTTCAAAATGAATATTAATGAATATTTAAGAAATGAATATTTTAAGAAAATAGTTGAAAGAGAATTTAAAAAGGAATATATAGAATATCAAGATGAGGATAAAATTCAAGATGAATCTATGGAAGTGTGTAAAGAGGATATGGATTATGTCCAGGAAAGATTTGAGATGTTAGATCCTATAGAACGTGACAAGAATTTTATTCCATCTATTGAGAAACCTCTTGAATTAGAACTAAAAATAGTTCCTACACATTTAAAGTATGCATTTTAAGGAGATTTATCTACATTACATTTGTTCCAAAAAGGGTAAAGCAAAATGTTTCTTTCTGCTGACAGAATTTAACTTGACTTGTTGATATTAATTCATTATGCTCATTGGTCACTACAGTCACACCTTTCTTTGTAACACAGTGAATTAGACTTACCCAAGCACTGTCTGATAGTTCCTACACATTTAAAGTATGCATTTTAAGGAGATTTATTCACATTACCTGTTATTGTATCCTCAGAATTAACTAATACGCAAGAAAAAAGGTTTTTGGAAACTTTAAGAAGATATAAGAAAGTATTTCGATGGACATTAGCTGATATTAAAAGAATCAGTCCTTTAGTTTGTATGCATAGAATTTAATTGGAAGATCATCATGAATTTCCAGCATCTAACCATTATAAAATTTCTTTCTTTACGACTTCTTTCATCATAGGATTTAATCTACCTTGAGGATCAACTCTTAGTTTATGTTGATCTTCTAATAAAATTATATGCATACAAATTGAAGGACTGATTCCTTTAATATTAGCTAATGTCTATCCGAAGCTTTCTTATATCATTTCAAAGTTTCCAACAACTGTTGTTATTGCATTTCAGTTTATTATGAGGATACTATAACATGTAATGTAGATAAAGGGATTGAAGTCTTTATGGACGATTTTTCTATATTTGGAACTTCATTCAAAATATGTCTAAGCCATTTAGCAAAAGTTCTAGAATGTTGTGAAAATACTAATCTCGTATTAAACTAGGAAAAATGTCAATTTATGGTTGCAGGAGGAATTGTGGTTTAACATAAAATTTTAGAAAATGGCATGGAAGTAGGTTTTGCAAAAATACAGGTTATATCGAACCTACCTCCATGTACTATAGTAAGAAGAGTCAAGAGCTTTTTAATACAAGCTAGATTTTACAGGTGAAACATTAAAGTTTTTTCAAAAATTAATAAACCTCTATGCCAACTTCTAGAGAAAGATACAAAATTTGACTTTAATCAAGATTGCCTTAAAGCCTTTGAAACTTTAAGGGAAAAATTGATCACTGCTCCTAAAATTATTTCATTTGGTTTGGAGAAACCTTTTGAATTAATGTGTGATGCTAGTGATTATTCAATTGGATCTATTTTAGGAAAGAGATATGATAAGATTTTTAAAGTTATATACTACACTAGTAAGACTCTTAATGATGCTCAAATTAATTACACCACCACTGAAAGAGAATTATTAGTTATTATGTATGCTTTAGATAATCTTAGATCATATCTGATTGGAGCTTAATGTGTTGTGCAAACTGAACATTTGGCTATTAAATATTTGATGCAAAAAAAGGATGTGAAACCAAGATTAATTAGATGAGTTCTTCTGATGCAAGAGTTTGATTTTGTGGTAGTCGATGGGAAAGGAACTAAAAATCAAGCTATTTATCATCTCTCTTAGCTAGAAAAGGAAGAAGTACTTGATTTGGAAGAAGAAATTAAGAAAACTTTTCAAGATGAACAACTTTATGCTATAAAAGGATAGGAAATACCTTGGTATGTTGATATTGTAAATTATATTCTTAGTAGTATTTTACCTTATGGGTTAACAAAATAACAGAAAAAAATATTCATTTATGATGCAAAGTCATATTTTTAGGATGACCCTTATTTATATAAGCAATCCAAAGATTTAGTAATGAGATGATGTGTGCCTTTAAAAGAAATTTAGGAAATTATTCAAAAATGTCATGATTCTGAATTTGGATGTCATTTTGGAAAAGAAAGAACTGTTCATAAATATTTGCAATATGGATTTTATTGGGCTACTCTATTTGGAGATTTTAATATATATATACCAAAGCCCATGTCAATTAGAGTAGAGGAAATAAAGTCGAATATAAGAGTGTTATGTCCAGAAAGAGCTGCAACATGCTTCGACCAAACCTCCAAACAGTAATGAATTTCATCTTAATTATGTCTTTGCCAACAAATTTTGAGGTGGGGAACCTCAATTTTGTCTCCATTTAGCAGAAAAAGAAGTGGAGGAGGAGGGAAGGTAGCTACATATGTGATGTTGGAGCTTAGACCATATTTTGCAAGCCACTTAGCAGGTTTGTTTCCTTCCCTGAAAATAAAAGTGAAGTTTGCGTGGATGTGGGTTAATAGTCTTCTAATCTTATGAATCCAGTAAGAATGGTGCCAAGGTGTCTCTTCCTCAGTGCTAAGCAAATTAATAACCACTTTAGAATCCACTTCAATCCATATATGAGTCCAACCAATCTTTATTGTAGTGTTAACTGCCCAATAAATAGCAAAAAAATCAGTTTCAAGGACATCAACAACTAAAATAGGAGTTTGGAAGTAATGAAGGGAGTGTCCTAGGTGGTTTCTGAATAATCCACCCACTCCAGCACCCATCTCAGAAAAGCTTCCATTAGTATTAATTTTGAGAGTGTTACCTCAGGAGGCTTCCAGAAGACTTTGTAAATATGTAAGGGAGTTTCCTTGCCCATGGAGTAAGAGATGGAGATCTTTAGAAATTTTTTATATCTAACCATCTTATGAATCTTATGGATGTAGAAAATGATGTTTCTAACCACCTTTACAGTTGTGTAGATAGTCTCTTTGAAATTGGCATTATTCCTATTCATCCAAATAAACCATGCCACGATGAAAGGAATATGAGTACATTTTATCTGATGCCAACTCTGCCAGCAAGTAAAAATCTTATCCCAAGTGAGATTGAAAGCTTCAACATTTAGATGTTGCATAAGCTGGTTCCAAAGGTACATTTAAAAAATAGATGGGTTATAGATTCCTCTTCTTGCAGACATAATCCACATCTAGAAGGTCCTCTCAGGCCTTTCAACTTGAGTATATCATCAGTGGGGAGGAAATGATGAAAGATCCTCCAGTTAAAGAAAGCTATAGATGGAGATAGGAATTTGTTCCAGACAATTTCACCCCATGGTATCCTCTCCCAGCAATATAATCTGGTATAAATAGCTTTTGTAAGGCTCTTGTCAGAGTAAATCTGCTAAACAAGTTTGTCATCCTTTGTTATATCAAATGGTAGAGTAGCAATTCTCTTAACTAACTGCTCATGCAAGATGGTTGGAAGTTTTTGGATTGACCAGTTGTTGCCTTCCCAACAATTATTAATCTTGATGGTTAGATTAGGGGAAGTAAGGGGAAGTAACCAATCTTTGGGGCACCAGTGATCAAGCCGAAAATTGATATTCCCATTTCCCAAGTCTCATAAGAAAAGATCTTGAGCAATATTTTTAATCTTTTGGAGTCTCCAATCTTTCTATTCACAAGTGTACGGTGTTGATCTTCACAATATTTTCCCCACATAAACTTAGCCCATAGGGAGGTCTAGGTTCTAAACTTAATCCAGATTTTGCACAAGTTGATTTCAAGTAGTTGATTTAGGGCCTTGAAGCAAATTCCTCCAGCCAATTGAGGGGTAGCCACCTTTTGCCAGGAAGCCCAATGCATTTGTTTTCTATTTCTAGACCAAAGAAATCTGTTAAATGCTCTTTCCATTGGAATTTGGGTGCTTTTCTTCATAGCAGTCATCTGCAATATGTAAGAGGGGAATGTAGTTAGTATACCCTTCAATAAAGTAATTCTCCCACTATTTGTGAGAAAGGATCGAGTCCAGCCAGAAAGAAAAGAGGATATCTTATTAAGCACTTCCTCAAATTGAATTTTTTTAGTTAGGGGAAGCTTTCTTATTAAGAAGGGTAACTCCAAGGTATTTGATAAGAAGCTGAGTACAGGAGAAACCAGTGTACTGATTTGCCCATTGTTTGCAGTTAGGGGAAGCTTTCTTATTAAAGATCAAGTGACACCTATAGCATTAAAATACATCCCTAAGTGTTTTTGGAACTTTTGCAGACTTTGGAATACTTGCTTAACAACATTCTTATGTGCACTTGAGAATACCATAAAATCATCAGCATATAGGAGATGAGAAAAAGTAATATTGGATCTATGATGGTATCTAGAATAGTTCTGAGGAAGAAGGGCAGCATCAAGAATTCTGGACGAGTAATCAATGGCAGGAATAAAAATTGCGGGGGATAGAGGGTCCCCTTATTTCAATCCTCTAGCAGCAGTAAAATGTTCCCAGTTTTGCCCATTAAGGAGAATATAGTGGGTATTATTTTGTAACCATCTTTGAATAAGTTGGAAAAAGGTAGGCTGGAAGCCCTTAGAAGTGAGTATCTCCATTATAAAATCCCAGCTGATAGTATCATATGCCTTTCTAATGTCTAATTTGTAAATGAGGTTACCCCCTCTACAAGGCTTGTTCAAATCTTGCAGAAGTTCCTGGGACAATAAAGCATTATCAATAATAGACCTGCCCTTTACAAAGGCAGTCTAGTTTAGTTTTTTCAAAATCTCAAGGTTGGGTTGAATTCTTCTCACAATAATTTTGCTTATCACTTTGCTGAGGTTGGATGTGAGGCAGATTGGTCTAAAGTGATCCCAGTTTTTTTGAATTTCAGTTTTAGGAACAAGGACATAAGAGAACTCCTTGAAGTAATGTGGAAAGTTGTTACCTTGAAAGAAGCTAACCACAGTAGCAAAAACCTCAACATTTATAGTATCCCAATATTTTTTATAAAAGTCAGTAGTGAAGCCATCAGGGCCAGCAGCCTTAGAGCTATCAATTGAGCTAATAGCCTCCCAAATCTCTTTTTCAGTGGAGGGATCAGTGAGACTAAGGTTGGAAGTATATCTCAGCTTATTAGAGAAATAATGAGTCTCAATAGGGAGCCTTGTTCTCTGGATAGAGTTCAGTAGCTTTTAAATGTAGTTAGTTGCATGAGAAGCAATAGCTTTATCGTCATGGAGCCAAATTCCTTTAGTAATATGGATGGTGTGGATAGTATTGCATTTCCTTTTGTACTTGATGCAAGCATGGTAAATTTTGGTATTTCTGTCTCCATCAGTGAATATGTTCATGGCTGCGTTTTGTTTCAAAAATTGTTGTTGATAATCAATAGTAGTGGAGTTATAAAAGTTTATCCCTATGGGACAGTTAATATTGAAGACCCCAAGACTAGAAGAATAATTAATGTGAATGGGCACAGATTGAAATCATATTTTTATTTTTAAAGACCAGCTTTTAAAGTGACTATAATGTTGGGTCAACCTAAATAAGATTGAGAATGTTGGGCTGGCGATATTAAACCAAGCGCTTTGTGGGAGGCAACTCATATGTATCGTTGTTTAGTTAGTTTTTTAGTTTGTTTTATTTGAAATATTTCACGTATATTTATGTTTATGTCTTTATGTAGTCTGTGTGTTTGATAAATTATTTAAAAACATCTTTCTTTTCCTAATTTTATGGAAAAGTTGAGAGTTTATTGGATCAAAATTGAAACGACAAAAATTTTGGAACTGGCGCATGATGTGCCAGATTGGGGCATGATGCGCCACATTCCAGAGAGCTGGCACATGATGCGCCGCGGGTCTAAAAATGTTTAAAATGTGTTAAATGATGATTTGTGGTGGTTTCTTCTCCATATAACTCCTAATAACTGACTCCAAACCATATTTTAGGGGGGAGACGAGGGAAGAGTCACCACTTTTCAACTCTTATGGCTTCCCACTCTAAATACAATGATAGATTTTGAATTTATAACTGAAGAAAGTTTTTCAGTTTTGATGCACAGAAATTACACGATCAAGTTCTAGTGACGAAGATGCTTATCAAAGAAAGGGGATTTGTGAATCAAAGATTCAACACGCTGAATTCTCGAGTGGAAGAGACTATTGCGCAGAGGCGCTGGGAAAGGCTTTGCCACCCTACTGCCCTCACTACTGCCATTGTTATTGTTACTGTAGTAAAAGAACTTTATGCAAATCTTCAAGGGATTAACCAAGGAAAGAATTATGTGCAAGGCAGGTTTGTGTAGTTCACTCCTTCAAGAATAAATGAGTTGTTTGTGATTGAAAATATGTCTATTTTTCATTATGCAAACTTCACTCCCTACAAGAGAGAATATGAATGAACTCTACTGCTACCTTATGGATGAAGATGCGAATTGAGAGACCAGATATGATGGAAATGTAAGTTTTCCTTCGTCACTTTTAAAACCAGTTTCAAAAGCCTGACACTTCTTTATTGCATCAAAATTACGGCCTACCATAATAATTTGTAAGGTAACTATGGAGAGTATAATTCTAAACTTCCGTATTCAAACTGGAAAAATTGTTGATGTTGGAGCCATAATTGTGAAATCAGTTTTGGGTTTGATTGTGAATGGATTTGCAATTAGATTTGGACATCCATCCACTAGTTTCCTACTAGGCAGTCAATCACAAGTACCTTTTGAAAGTGGGGAAAAATTTCTACTTCCTTGAAAGCCGATGGATCCAAAAGTCTATTACAACTGTATTGGAATGGGAGATGAAATGATATGAATGTACTGATGGATCAGGGATCCAGTAGATTATGGATCTCAAAATTCATCACCTGTTCAACCCTACTACAACTCGAGTGCACTTTTAAAGAAGATCAAGAAGGTATATAAAGATGTGCAAAATCTCAAGCACGTGATTGTGAATATTAATGAAATGTTGGATCATCTAGATTGGAGACTGAAGGAATATTTTGAACATACAGGGTGCATAGAAGATGGATTGATATGTATGTTCAAGAAACATGCTTGGATTGAGGAGGAAAACTCAACTGATGAATTTCCATTTAGACCCTCTACAACCTATACATGCACTACCAATCTATGGGAGATATCTAGGAGGACGATGGTGAAGAAGATGTTTGATCTTAATTTATACATGAAACATTTTGTTTAGTACTGTTTGTTTTTGTTTGTTATGTTGGATTGCATTTCCTTTCTAATGAGCACTATCTATGTTTATGTTTTGAATTTTAATGTTTAAATTTCAGTCTTAGGATGTTACTTTTGTTTTAGAACACTAAATTTTATGTTTGTTGGCTCGAAAAATTTTAGTTTGTAATAGCGTGGGTTTTATATATAAATATGAGTCTTGTGTTGTTTATGAAAGTTTGGTGTTAATGTGATATTTATTTATGGTTAGAAAGGATTATTTGAGTTAATAGAGGTTGATGTAAAGCAGTACGGAGCAGATTTCCCCAAAAACTGAAATTTGGTGAATTTGAGCTCGAGCGCATGATGCTCAATTTATAGAGCGTTGGCGCATGAGGCGCCAAATCGGCACATGATGCGCCAATGTCAAAAAATCTCTTATTGTCTAGAAAACAGCAAAATTGCATGGATAAACTCCATTTTCATTGCCTTAGTCATCTCCTACCTCACGACCATTGTCTAGGGCATCACATTGAGGGTGAAAGAGAAGGATTCAAAGGCAAAAAACTATAGATTTAATATTCTCATGGTAAGAGCTTCACTTTAAGTTAGAAATTTTATAATTTTCACCCTGGATTTGGGAGATCCGAAATTTGGGATTTTTGATGAAAAAGTGTGAAGAAACTCATGGTTAAAAGTTTCTTACCAAATATTTTTGCCCGAGGAGTTAGATTTTTTATTTACTAATTTTTTTGGAGATTTTTTACAGAATTTTGAAATGGCTCCCCGAGTTAAGAGAGGAAGGTCATCCGAGGACTTCGATGCATGAAGATTTGTTAGTTTCAAAGCCCAACATAGTTACAACAATCAGATGGAGACAAAAAGAATGATCCAAGAATAGGCATTTGCAAACTCAGGTGCGAGGTCGAGTGACTGATTCTTGCCAGGAACTGGGAAAGAATCTACTACTTCACTCTCGTAGCAATTGTCACAATAGTTTGAGAGTTTTTATGCAAATCTGATGTTCAATGTTGAAGCTCACAACTTGGTGAAAGGTAAGCATGTCAAATTTACTGTTGATCGGATCAATACTTTTTATGGTTTGAGGGGTGTATTTTTTGATGAATATGTCATTTTTATGATAACAAATTCATCATTGGAGGAAGTGATTGCATTTTTGACTGATGGAAGAGGGGAATGGAAAATTGAAAATAACATGATAGTTAACTTCCCTGCTTCCATGTTGATTATTCAGTTAAAAGTATGACACAACTTCATTCTACTGGACTGTTACCAAAAAATCATTTAGCTGATGTTACTAGAGGCAGAGCTGCACCAAACTATTGCATTCAAAATGTGAAGGCCATAGATTTTGGTGCACTTATAGTACAACATGCTTGCAGTATAGCTGGTAGTTCTACAGCTAGAGGTTTGGGATACCCTGCCTTGATTTTCACTCTATGTGAACAATAAAGAGCAGAATCCCATAGAAATGAAGAGAGATTATGATCACAGAATCCAATTCGGAGTCATATGATTCAAAGAGTAGAATCATTTGTTGAGTCTAGAAAAGGAAGGAGGGATAGGCCCTCTACATCTATTCTAGGGCATCTACTTCTTAATCTACATCACTTAAAGGTATTATGGATCAACTGATGATTCAAGATATGGATATAGTTAATATTCAAAATCAGTTGTGAGAAATAGGAGAAGGGAATGCATATAATGATGAATATCAACAGAGGAGAGTACAACATGATATTGATTTTGAGAATGCCATGGTAAGACATCTTAGGGGTGAACCTAATGTGGACTTTCCTACTTGCCCTAGTTTCACTCCCTTACTCCCATTCATGAAGATAAAGAAGAAGAAGAAAAAGAAGAAGAAGAAACAAATGAAGAAGTGGAAGGAGATGAGGATTGATATTTTTGGGTTTAGTTTAGATTGCTTTTGATGTTTGATTGTTGTTGATGCTGGAATTGTGATGTACTTTCATTTGAAACTTATTTTAGTAAAAGAACTTTTATGTTGTGTTGTGAATTGAATCTGTAATAGTAACAGTAGACTTTCATTTTTTCTGCATTTTAAGTATTTTCATTTTATTTTTTCAGTTTAGTTTTTTAAGTTATTTTATTTATGTTTTTAATTCTCAGCAAGTTCTCTAGAATATATTATGTTTTATTTAATGCTTTAAAGCATGTATGTAGTTTTACAGTTAGTACCTGCAGTATACCAGAGCCTAGTTTCATTGTCAGAAATCCACTACAGGTCAATTTTTAGTTACATGCTTTTACTATTTTCTTTGTTATACTAAATTTTATACTAAAAATAACTTTAAAACCACTTTAAAACTTAAGTTTAGGGTAAAGAAAAAATTTCTTTTGAAAAGGAGTAAACTTAATTTTATTTGTCCTTAAGTAACTATATTTTTAAAAATTTAATTTAACATGGCCTGGGATATTAAGATTTAACTTTAAATGACTATACTTATTTTTAAAAATATTATTGTAAATTTAGGTAAAAAGTTTTTAATGATGAAGGTCAATTCGAAAGTTAAAGATATTTGGTATGATAGGATAAGACTATGTTTCTCTATTTAAAGTAAAGAAAATTGTATTTTTGAAGTGCTAAAAATTTTAAAGTTTCATGTAACTAAATTAAGATGTCTGTGTTGGATAATCCGGAATTCCTCGGAGGAGGTAACCTACAGTTGCTAACGAGGCTTCCCAAAGTCTAAATGAAAGTATGGAACTCATTAAGTTGAGTTTAATAAACTCATTTAGACTAAGTGAATCCAATAGAAAATAGCGGTATCAGAACGAGGGAACCATAGGATCCTAACCGCCGTCATTCTAATCAACTTTAACATGCCGCCATAAATTGTTAAAGAGCTACAACCATTGGGCCATCTGATTTGACATCATAACTTTAAAACAGTAGAAAACTTAAACTCGCTACAAAGAGGAGCTTGGAGCTAGCATGGTGGACAGTACGACCATCTTCAACAACAAAACCTATCTTCCCCAGCTAAACCAATCTTTCCTTAGAACTAAAACAACAAGCAATAAGATTTCGAGATTGTTTGCTTATGCAACATAAATCCTCACCTTATCTTTAGGCCTTTGTACAGCTCTGTTGTACAATATAAGCCCTAACTCGTCTTAGAATTTTGAGATTGTCGTTTGTCATGACCTAAATCCTAACATCTTCCTGGTTATTTGTGTGATGATTTCACACAAATATAAGCCCTAAACTAAAAAAAATTGTAGGGTGAAACACTTAAATAATTTCTCTTCAAAATTGAAGCCAAATAATATGATAGACTAGGAAGTCACCAAGGTTTTCCTTTGGATCTATGACATCCCCTAGTTCTTCCTCCTTTAGATTCTACAATAAAATATTCCAAA
>NW_018234191.1:45759-61334 GCF_001263595.1 Phalaenopsis equestris
TTTAACGAGAGTTTTCTTAGGTTCCTTCGGTTATCTAGAATGTAATTAACTATAGGGGCTTACCTTATAAGAAGTTGGAGTCATTCACATTTCACACCTCTTTGTCCGATTTCGTTGAAAAGTCTTATCCTTTTAAAATTCTTGAAGATAATATTTCTTGATTTTTATCGAGAGTTTTCTTAGGTGACTTCCGTTATCTAGAATGTAATTAACTATAGGGGCTTACCTTATAAGAAGTTTGTCTGAACCCACCTTAATATAAACCCTATTTAATTTTGCTACACAGTGATGCCGTTTGGATTGAAGAACATTGGAGCAACATATGAAAATGCAATGACAATGTTTTTTGATGACCTCATTCACAATCAAGTGGAATGCTATGTGGATGATTTGATCATCAAGAGCAAGCAAAAAATAGATCATTTGTACGATTTGAGGATCGTGTTCGAACGTTTACGATGATATGAACTTAAAATGAATCCCTTAAAGTGTGGCTTCAGCGTTACCTTCAAGAAATTTCTAGGATTTGTTGTCCATCATTGAGAAATCGAGATCGACCCAATAAGATTAAAGCTATCTTGGAAATGACTCCTTCTAAAACCTTGAAACAACTACGTTCTTTCGAAGGGAAGTTGGCATATCTGAGACGTTTTATTTCTAATCTCTCAAGTAGGCGTCAACCCTTCTCAGCTTTAATTAAAAAGGATGCTAAATTCTTTCGGGAAGAGAAATGCCAGCGGGCCTTTGAGGATGTTAAGCAATATTTAATGACACCTCCTGTTTTGGCAGCTCCTATGCCAGGGAAACCTTTGATACTTTATACCACGGCCTCAGACGACTCTCTTAGAGCCCTCTTAGCCCAAGTCAATGATGAGGGTAAGGAAAACACACTCTAATACATGAGTTTTCGCCTAAAACAGAAGAAGATAAGGTATCCACCTGTTGATAAGCATTGTCTAGCCTTGATTTTTTACGCCCAAAAACTTAGCCATTACATTCTTTCTCATAAGATTACCCTAATTTCAAAAGTTAATCCATTGCAAAATTTGATGACCCGACCAACACTCCGGATGTCTAGCAAGATGATCAATGATTTTATTACAATTTGATATAACTTTTGTTCCCCTTCGTGCTATCAAGGGATAGATTTTAGCATTTTAACAGACTTCTTTGCTGCACACCCACTTCCAGCGGGGTCCCCTCTTAATGATGAACTAACAGATGAACAGGTACTACAAATGGAATTCTCTAGTGCGTAATGCAGGAAAATGTATTTCGACTGAGCTTCTTCAGCCAAAAAGGATATAGGATCAGGCACAGTTATACTAGGAAAAATACGTATTGGTTTTATCTTTATCACACCATATAAGGGTTTGCTGAGGTTCTCACACCACCTGATAGAGCCATGTACCAACAACGAAGTAGAATATGAAGCCTTAATCACCGGATTAGAGTTGGAAATCTTGATGGATATAACAAACATTGCCATTTATGGTAACTCACAACTTGTCATCTAGCAAGTTGTCGGACAATAAAAGATTTTTAAACCAAGACTAGCAGAATACCATCAATACACAATGAAGCTACTGGAGCAGATTCCCAATGTAACTTTCTACCGGATTCCTAGGGGAGATAATGCTCATGCTGACGGCCTAGCAAAAGTCACAAAAGAATTGACATGTCCCCCAGAGGATTCCATTAATATCACAGTACAAGGAAAACAAGTTCTACCTTGGATTGACCTCAATACTCTATGCAAACTCAAGAAAGAAGAAGAAATGATAATATGGTTGTGGATATCAAAAAAGATTGGCGCAAGCCATTAATAGAATATTTTCAAACTAGAAAACTACCAAAAGACAAGTCTCAAGCACATCACATTACAAAAAGGTCTATGTCATACCCTCTAATAGGTGATGTCCTCTATAAGAGATAGTTTGATCAGATGTGGCTACGATGTTTAAGAAAAACTGAAGCACAGATTATTATCAAAGAAGTACATGCTGGATTGTATGGTGCTCACCAATTAGGGCCAAAGATGAAACTGAAGATTAAAAGACTCGGGTATTATTGGCCAGCAATGATGTCCGACTACATGGATACAGCCAGAAGATGTCACTAGTTCCAGGTGCATGGGGCTCTGAATGTGCTGCACCCAATTGTTGCCTCGTGGCCATTCAAGTGTTGGGGTACAGACATAATATGTCCGATAAACCCTCCATCCTCCAAAGGACCCAAATTTATACTTGTCACTACAGATTATTTCTCCAAATGGGCAAAGGCAGTACTGTTATGAGAGGTTACAACACAACGTGTCATTTAGTTATTCAAAGGCCAAATTGTCTACCATTGTAGAGTACTATGAAGAATAATTTCCGACAATGGGACAACCATTAAAAGCACCAAAATCAATAATTTTGTTAAACGACAAGGGATAGATTGGAGATACTCTACAATTTACTATCCAAGAGAAAATGATGGCTGAAGCCTTTAATAAAATGTTGGTACAGATTTTAAAGAAAACATTGAACGAAAACAAAAGTGGTTGGCACAACAAGTTATTAGAAGCTTTGTGGGATTATCATACAACCTTCAGGACTGCCACTGAATGCACACCCTACATGCTCGTGTACGGGTCCGAGGCCACACTATCGTTAGAAGTTTAGATCCCATCTCTCAGAGTCATTATCGCAACCAACTTACAATGGAAGAAAGTGCAAAACTCATACTTGAAGAATTAGACAGTCTTGAAGGAAAATGACTTAAAGCACAACAAAATTTAGAAATTTACCAAGCAAAGATGGTGCAAGCTCATGACAAATTGGTCCGCCCAAGGACATTCAAAGTTTGTGACCTTGTCCTCGTGCTCAAAAGACCCATTCTTGCACGCCGCAAGATAGGTGGAAAATTTGAGCCAACTTGGGAGGGACCATTTATCATAGAAAAAGTCTACGCAGGAGAAGCATACCAGTTAATAGATTAATGTGGTAAAAGACCCATGCTACCGATCAACAGACGATACCTAAAGACATACTATGCAACTTGACATTGCTTGACATGAAATTTTGAAATTTTGATTGTTCTGGGGTTATCTATTTAGCCAAAAATCTGTGACCAAGTCCAACAGTTTTGTAATAAGATTAATCTCAATTTAATGAATATTTTTAAAATTAAACACTTCAATTTTCTCCTTTTTAAACTTGATATTCTACTAAATTAAACAAAATATACTCCTAAGAAAATGGTTTTCTCACCAACATAAAACTAAATTTTTCTTTAACAAACACTTTTTTTGTTCTTGTTCACGCTAAGTTTTAGCTCACTAATATTTTTCCTATCGTCTGCAAAGAAATGTCAGCCCAGAGGCTGATCTTTGCTTTTAAAGATGGCTGGAACCTAGCACTCAACAAAGAAAGGGCGCCACAGGGCGGTACCATAGACTTCAACATGGACTTTAGCCAAGTCGACATGGACTATGAGGGTCCTCTGATGGATGCGGTCAGCCGTCAGGAGGAAGAAGGGCTACCCTCACTGCTAATGTTCGACACTAGAAATAGTTCCTCATAGAAAAGGAAAAATGTAATAGTACAACAAGACCTGATGGAGGGAGCCAGTCGCCTACCGTCTATTATAGCTACGCCAACCGGAGGCATAGTCGTTGCTGGTAAAGCAAGACCTCCAGGACACTACAGAGGACTCAACGTAGAAAAGCCAGTTACCAAAAAATATAGGGCTTTCATATGCGAGGAGGGGAGATGCCAGAAAGAGGCAGGGAACTTGCTCACCCCTATGCCTGAGGGGAATATCTATGATCCGTGCATGATAGAGACCTCTTTCAGCCTGCCTGCGATAGATGATTAGTCCAGATTTGTTACAGAGCCAGAGATACCACAAGCTTTAGTTGTTCTTTGTACATGTTGCCCGACCTGCAACGTTAAAATACCAGTAAGTATGTCAGCCACGAGGGCATTCGTGGAGTGCCTGGACTGTAATGTCCTCCACCTTGAGCGCTACAATACTTTAGAGGAATACAAATCCTCTGATGATGGATTTCAGACCGCTGATTTCCTGATGGATGTAGAATCATATGTCCCATTGGGTACAGAGCCATATGTCCCGTCATATGCAGAGTCATACATTTCGCTGCTGACAGAGACAACACCGGCCTGGATTCCCGTCGATGTTGAAGTGAGGGAACATTCCCCATAGCTACTGATTATCAGTACCGCAGAATAATAAAAGATGAGCAAGGTAAGCAAAAGGGACTTTGAATTCTATGAAGAAGTGTAAGGTAGGTCCATTAACATATTAGAAGGATTGGAGCTATACACCAAAGTCTTCTCCGAAAGCGATGAACGAAATATTCTTGACTGCATTTTTTAAATGACAGATAGAGGTCGAGCAGGCCTGCAAATGGAAAGAACCTATTTCGAGCCAAGAAAGTGGATGTGAGAAAAGGGCAGGATCACTATACAGTGTGGCTGCTATTACAACTTTACTAACGATAGACAAGGAAATCCTCCTCGGATTTTGAGACATGATCAGTTGGATCCACTACCACCCATGATAAAGTGGATAATTAAAAGAGTGGTCCGATGGAGCATTCTGCCAGCTGATTGTATTCCTAACAGTTGTATTATCAACATATATGATGAAGTAGATTGCATACCTCCGCACATTGACCATCATGACTTTGTGCACAGTCTCTTTCATGAGGAAGAGCAACATCTTATTTGGAAAATAAATAAATGTCATTGGCCAACACAAATTTAAAGGGTTTGTGGAAATGCTGCTACCCATTGGTCCAGAACTATTTCTTAAAGGAGACAGAGCAGACGTTGCCAAACATTGCATTCCAAGGGTGCGACACCGCAGGGTGTCCGTAACAATCTGGAGGATGGATGGCAACAAAATGTCATATGGATTTCGACCAGAGCCAGAGCTGAATAAACTATTACCATACGAGCTATGAGAGGGTTGCACGTCTAAGCACATGCAAAGGGAACTCTTATCTTGGAGCATGGATTAGATGGTCAGCTCGATCATGAGCTTGCCTCACCAGAGACAGGCACTCAAAGGATTCCTTTTTACTGCATTTTTGCTACAACATAATAGACATGCTCAGCATATGATATGTACTTGGCATGGAATATTTTTGGATGTACTTTGATGCTGTCAGCATAATTTTACATTTTGAGGCTTTGGCCTACACTCAATTTGTAACACATGTTGAAGTAGATTAACGAAATCTTTTTCAGAAACATCATCTATTTGTTCGGTTGCCCTTTTGGTGTGAAGGATAAAAGCCACGGAGTCATACATTGGTTCCAAACTACAACGAACAAAGAACAAAATAATAAAAACTTAATAATAATACTCAAATAAAACACTCTTTTGAAAATTAATCAACCCACAAAAAAAATAATAAATTTTGGAAAATATATTTTAAAAATTAACGTGATAAAAATAACAAGAAAAGAAAATAAATCTGTTGAGTCAATTCTCTTAATTTTGAGGTCTCTTACTTTTTGATCGTGCAACACGACTATCCTTGTCTACATTAACTCTTTACATCCTTGTGAAATTTCACATTCTATACAAATCCTCACAAAATTTTGCAGATCTTCCTCAACAAATGTCAACCTTTTCACATAACACATATCTATGGGTTCAACACCACAAACTCTTTGTAACTTTCAATTCTTATTTTGAAATCGGTTCCAAACTTCTGATCCTCTTTTAAGATTGATCCTTAATTATCAATTCTCGTTTTGGGAAACAGTTCTTGATTCCCTCATTTTGAGGTCAGTCCCTAACTTTCAATCCTCTTTTGAGATTGATCCTTAACTTTTAATTCTCATTTTGAAATCAATTCCTAACTTTTGATTCCCACCTTTTGAGATCGGTCCCTACCTTTTGATCCTCTTTTGAGATTGATCCTTAACTTTCAATTCTCATTTTTAGAATCAGTCCTAAACTTCTTATTCCCTCCTTTTGAGGTCGGTACCTAACTTCCGACTCTCTCTTTTGAGATTGATCCTTAACTTTCAATTCTCATTTTTGGAATCAATTCTTAAATTTTGATTCCATCCTTTTGAGATCTGTCCCTAACTTCTGATCCTCTTTTGAGATTAATCTTTAACTTTCAATTCTCATTTTTGAAATCAGTCCTTAACTTCTAATTCCCTCCTTTCGAGGTCAGTCCCTAACTTCTGACTCTCTCTTTTGAGATTGATCCTTAAGTTTCAATTCGTTTCAATGGAATCAGTCCTTTCAATCCTCATTTTTGGAATCAGTCCTTAACTTCTGGTTCCCTTCTTTTGAGATCGGTCCCTAACTTTCAATCCTCTTTTGAGATTGAGATCTTTAACTTTCAATCCTTATCTTGGAATTAGTCCTTAACTCCATATTAACTTTTGATTACCTCTTTTCAAGATCAGTCCCAAACTTCTGATCCTCTCTCGAGATTGATCCTTAACTTTCAATTCTCATTTTTTGAATCAGTTCCTAACCTCTTATTCCCACCTTTCCTAACTTCTTATTCCCTCTTTTTGAGGTCGGTCCCTTACTTTCAATCCTCTTTTTCAGATTTGATCCTTAAATCTCAATTCTCATTTTGGAATCTGTCCTCAACTTCTGATTCCCTCGCTTTGAGGTCAGTCCATAACTTTCGATCCTCCTTTGAGATTTGATCCTTAAATCTCAATTCTCTTTTTGGAATCAATCCCTAACTTCTGATTCCCTTGCTTTGAGGTCATTCCCAAACTTCCGCTCCTCTTTTCAAGATTGATACCTAAATTTCAATTCTCATTTTGGGATCAATTCTTAAATTTTGGTTCCCTTTTTTCGAGGTCGGTACCAAAATTCTGAGTATCTTTTTGGAATCGATACCTAAATTTCAATTCCAACCATGAGGTCAGCACCGACATATTGATTCTCATCCTCTATAAATACTTGAAAGTTGATAACTCAAACCCACTCTCCAGTTTACAGCGAGAGTTCCTACTTATTGACTTTAATCAAATATTCACTTGTTAATTCCCCCACAGAAATAAATAACACACACAATTATACACCTTTTTCTAAGTCTATTAGCTTAGAAGTTTGTATTGGTTTTCTTGACCTCGTCGGTCAATGCCACTACGCGCGTCGTGCTTGCCTAGCGCACCACACCTATTTGGGGTCCATTTGTTGACCTCACTTTTCGTTGAAGTTTAGTTTTTCCTATTTAGAAGCCTAAGGTCTAGCCATATGAATTTTCTATTAACTATTCCTAGAAAAGTAGAAAAGAAACTCTCACCATTAGAAAATCTACCCTCTTCCTTGCTCAACTTGAAGTTCCACATATTTGTCCTAACCTCTAGCACTTAGTAGGTGGGGTCATTAAGGGGAAGCTCAAGATGAGTTCCCATATGGCTGCTTGCCCATAGGGTTTAGCTAAGACCAGTACATAGAGGACCCAAATGGCGTTTTCATTGGTCCATAGCTAATTTATCGTGGTTCTCTCTCCAAATCTACCCAAACATACCCAAATTACCTAAACACCCCCAAATCCCAAATTGGGTCAAAATTCCCAAATTCACCCAAAACAAACAAATTTGTTCAAAAATCATTTCAAATCTTTTGAAAATACCCAAATTACGCAAAGCTACCCAAAAATGTCAAGTTTACCAAAATACCCCCAAAATTGCCAAAATTACGTAAATACCTTTGACACCCCAAACTTTCCCAAAACCTCCAAAATCACTCCAAATGTTTACAAAATCCATTTGGACCCCTCAATTGGACACAATTTGACCAATTTGATCATTTTGACCAAAACTCCCAAATTGCTTTTAAAAGGCCAAATTTCCTCAAATTTATCTCAAATGTCCATCAATTTTGGTCCCAATTTCCACCAGTTTCAATCCTAAAATCAAATTTACCTTCCATATTACCAATTTAAACTAAATCCAAGCTCAATTGAGTCATTCTTTGAGCCCAATTTTGATCTAGGTCAAACCCCCAATTTTGGCTGCATGACTTAATCTCACCAAATTGAACCCCATGGCCTACTCCATTGACCTCAATTTAAATTCTAAACTCTTCATAACAATCTTACACATCAAACTTGACCTTAAATTGGCCTTTGTGAGGCCTCAATTTCATTTAATTTTGACTTAAGTCTAAAAACCCCAATTTTGCCCCAAATTGGCCATACCTCAAAATTACACCAAATTGATTATCTTATTCCCAAAATTAGCTCCCATTTTATGTTAAAAACTCTTCATGACATTGCTATTAACCATTTTCAACAATCAATTTGGACTTAGCCCAAGCCTAGCCCAATCTAGACCCAAGTCTAGCCCAACATGCCCAAAGTAACCAAATTTCCAAAATTCTTCAAATTGAACCCCCAATTGAGCTCAAAATCATTTCAATCCTTCACCTAAAATCTTTATTACAATCATCTACATAATGTTGATCAATTAATTGGGCTCAAAATCATGTCATGGCTATTCTAACCCAAACAAAACTTTTAGCCATTTGGACCCAAATTGAAGCTATACACCAAAATTGGCCTAACCACCATAAAGTCACCAAATTGATTGGCTCTACACCTTCACAAGAGTGAAAGAAGCTAAAGCCCCATCACCCTAAATCCACCAAAGCATGCTATGGACCAATGGATCACCAAATTAAGGAATTCATGCCCTTTCTTAGGCCTTAACCAAAAAATCTCTGCCATCATTGATTGTCATAAGGAGTTAATCGTGATTGTCATAGGGAGTTAATCATCATTAGCCACCCCCTGACCTTCCTGAGCCAAGAGATGACAACTCCCTAGCCGGCCAGTCCCTGGCCGGCCACCCACCTTGGTGGCCAGAAAATGGCAAAACCAAGAGCCACCACCCTTGAATCAAACACAATCTTAACCCTAGGGGCCAGCTCACCAAAATCAAACCTTAGAGATTTTTAGCCAACCATCTAGGCAGACATTTGTACCCATGACCATACCCTGAGCTCCCCTCTCTGGCCATGGCTAAAAAATGGCCCCTTCTCGACCAAGAGAGAAGTGCTAAAATTTTCTCAAGGATACCCCTCTAAATTGCTCCCAAAACCTCTTTGAGACCCCATTAGTGCAATCTAACCACTCCCTTGCCCTAATTCCCTCTTGTCGGAGCTCAGTTTTTGAGCTCAAATCCTTTCCATAGATAGGACGGAACTCTTCACACCTCACAGTGCACAAAAATCAAATTAAACTCACCCACACCTTCATCACAGTGGAAAGAAGACAAATCCCCATCAAACCCCCTCCCAGAGGGCCTCTACACTAGACTTTGATCAACACCCAAGATCAGCCTTTGTCGAATTTGGGTCTAGAACTTTGACCACGACCAGAGGCTCAATCCCTAGCCTCCTTGGACCTCCATGAATGTGTCGAGCACCTCTAATTTATGCTTCTCTTCTCAGAGCAAAGGTATTGAACTTCCCCACTTATCGAGCCTATTTTGATTCTCCATTTGATTAGAGTTGATTTAATGGCATGTTTATCATATGAATGTGTTCATTACACTTAGAAAAGTCCATAGAATCCAACCTAAGGACATTTGGTTGAGAAATGAGTGAGATCTTAGGGTTTTAATGTTAAAAGTCACGAGTTCACTCTATTTGGGGATGATGACGCAGAGCCATTAGATTGCGCGTGTATCAAATGGAAAGCTCTAATTGCGTCAAATGGCAGTGTGGTTTATAAAGCGCTGCTGAGTCAACAACTATGTCGAAGGCAGCGTCCGACCAGAGCGCACCATGCGTGTTTTTAGAGTCGTAGCATGAATGTGTGGCACCGCGCTTTTAAGTAGAAAAATAGGGAATTAAATAATTCAGAAAGTGCTTCCTACCTTCAAAATTTCATATCTTGGTGTAGAAAAAATCACAAAAATAAAATAAAAATGCCTTCTTGCTCAGTGAACATAGGTTCAAGTTTTCAGTAAACAGAGGAGAACAATGTGGAAGTTGTTTGAATTTTATTTGATGAATATTTTATTTTTAATTAATTAAATATTGATTTGTGTATTTTAACTCTCCATGCATATAGACATTTCACCATGTCTTGAAATTTTGGCATGTTGATGCCTCTGTCACGGGAATACTCTCTGATATTTCCAAAGGTAGAGAAGACCTCTAGACATCAATCCATATTTTTCACGTTTATGTCTATTATTTGAATAGACTAATCATAATAATTAGCATGTTACTTAAAAAAATTCAAAGTATTTTAGAAGGTTTATTATAGCCAGAGAACCCTTTGAAAAATCTTTCATGGGTCAAGTCATTAAGAACACATCTAATTGCATAAAACCCTAAAACACAAAATAAATTAATTTAGGAAAAAGAATCATCTAAATGACTTGATTTTTAATCTCTATTGTATCTTAAGGCTTAGATAACTTCCCATAAATTTTTCAAAATATTTGGAGCTCATTTGATAACTCAAATTGATTTTCTAAGTTAAATGACATTTTTGACACTAAAATGATTTTTAATAATTAAAGTATAACTCAAAAAATCATAAGAATTGGTCTTGGGAGTTCTTTGTGATTAGAAAAATTTTCTAAAAAAAAATTTGTAAATAAAATAAAAACATCATTTTTTAAGCCTATTTTGAATATTTAAATAATTAAAAATTAATAAAATTCAGAAAATTGATAAAATTGACAGAAATGTTCTAAATTAATTCTTAAGTACTTAAGAACAATTGGAATATTTTTCCTAATTTTCTAAGTAAGGATATTGAATTTTAAAGCTTAAAATAATTTTTAAAGGCTAAAAATATTTTTTTCTTAATCTTTCACTTAAAAAATTATAATAATGTAAGAAAAAAATTAGAAAAATATTAAGTTTGTTTCTCTATGTTCCTTGACCTTAGAGAGATTTAAAAAAATTGTAAAACTTAATTTTCCAGATTAAAAACATTTTATAATTAATTAACATTCCAAAAATTAAAATAAATTTAGTAATTCAAATAAAAATAAAAGAACTATGAAATTTGGTCAAAGTGTTTCCCTCATCTAAGTCTACCTCCCATAAAAATTTCAGGAGAATAGGCTTTGTCTTGGTTAAGTTATGGAATTTTCTTTAAAAAATTCCATTATTACATATAAATAATTATATAAATTAAATTAAAATAAAAAAAAATCACATTTTCTCCTCTGATGTTTTAATTGACCCATGAGAAAGGTGGGATGAAAATTCCAAATTCACTTGAATTAAGTTTGATGAATTATGAAGTGATAGAGCCTTAAGGGCAAAAGTGTAATTTTAGAAATTTAGCCTTAATTAACATTTAGGCTTAATTCAAGAAAGGGAAATGGGCAACCTTTGATCTTAATTAACAAATTTGGATGATTGAAACACAAGGGATTAATTGGTAGAAGCCATTCTCACTTTTTCCAATTAAAGGACAAATTTGAAATTTCCTAGACGATTAAAATTTGGGAGTCTACCAAATTAAATGATTCTAAACTTAGAGGTATGGTTTTGGGTCTTTATAACTCAATAATTTAATACCCATATCTTGTGCTCAAGTGACATTCAAATGTTTTGATGATGGATTATTTTCACTTAAAGTTTAATCTCTTTCAAGATGACCAAGACATCCATTAGGATCTTAAGGGCTTAGTAGTTACCTAAGCTAAACTAAATTTCATTAAATGAGGATTACAAAAGTGAATGTAACTAGAAATTGAACACTACAAGCCCAAGTTAAAACCAAAACTGGTTAAGTGTCGTAATAACACTAACTTTCCCCTTTAAGGGTCTTCACCTGCATAATTCTCAAATTGAAAGAAAAAATGATAATCGCCTTACACTTAGGGATAATTGAAACATCACTGTTCATTGAACTCTAGAAATATTTACAGGATGGATTGTTAAGAAATATAATAAGTTTAAATGAGCTCGGGACTTTTCACCAGGCAGTGAGGGGAAAGCATGGACCTTTCTTTTTCTCATGACCTGTTGGATACCTCGGAGGTCTACTAAACTTGTTATGTTTTGCTTAATGAAAACATCCTTAATCATAATATTAAGGACTCACCAAGATATATTCTAGGAACCTTATTTTTTTCACTTTACATAAAATTCCATTACATGCATTTTGAGTTTCAAGTGGTGGAACGAGAGGACTCGCAGGTATGCTTTTACAGTTTACAACACCTTCTTTTTCTATACATTCCACATTGTACTTTTATGCTTACAAAACTTGCATGCTAAACAATGATGTCACCCTGCATTAAAACTAAAACTACTAGGATAGTCATAAAACCAAAACCAAAAATAAAACTAAAATCAACCAAGATAAAATTCACCCCTAAAAAATTCAAAATATAAGAAAACTCAGAATTTAATCACAAACATCACAAAACCACAATTGTAACTAAATTAAGATGTCTCTATAGAATGATCAGAAATTCCTCGGAGGAGGTAACCTACAGTTGCAAACAAGCCTTCCTACAGTCTAAATGAAAGTATGGAATTAATTAAGTTCAGTTTAGAAAATTCATTTGGACCAAGTGAATCCAATAGAAAATAGTGGTATCGGAACAAGGGAACCGTAGGATCCTAACTTGTTTTGCTCTAATCAACTTTAACATGCCCCCATAAATTTTTAAAGAACTATAACCATAGGGCCATCTGATTTGACATCATAACTTGACACAGTAGAAAACGTAAACTCACCACGATGAGGAGTTTGGAGCTAGCATGGTGGGAAGCACAACCACCTTCAACAACAAAACATAAAAACCTGTCTCCCCAGCTAAAGCATTCTTTCCTTAGAACTAAAACAACAAGCGAAAGGATTTCGAGGTTGCTTGCTTATGCAACATAAATCCTCACCTTATCTTTAGGCCTTTGTACAACTCTACTATATAATATAGGCCCTAACTCGTCTTAAGATTCTGAGATTGTCATTCATCTCAACCTAATTCCTCACATCTTCCGGGCTATTTGTGTGATCGTTTCACACAAATGTATGCACTAAACTAATAAAATTGCAGGATGAAACACTTAAATAATTTCTCCTAAAAATTGATGCCAAACAATAGGACAGACTGGGAAGTCACCGAGGTTCTCCTCTAGATCTTTGACATCCCCTAGTTCTTCCTCATTTGAATTCTATAATAAAATGTTCCAAATTTGAGCAATTCCCATTTCACACCTCTTTGTCCGATTTGCTTGAAAATTCCTATCCTTCTAAACTCCTTGAAGAAAATATTTCCTGATTTTTATCGAGAGTTATCTTAGGTGACTTTGGTTATCTATGATGTAATTAACTATAGTGGCTTGCCCTTATAAAAAGCTTGTCTGAACCCATCTTAATATAAACCATATTTAATTCTACATAATAAATAGGGGAATTGGTTGAAAAATAAATAGTTTCACAGACCAAACAGATGTCATATATTTCTTAGTTTATTTGATCGAGCCTCATCCTTAAGTCTTAATATGCCAAAATATCAAGAAATGGTGAAATACTTGAATGCATGGAGAATCAAAATACTTAGAACAATATTTAAATAATTAATATATATATATATATATTTATTTATTTTTAAGATAAGATGCTGGCGGCTGAGGAGGGAAGTGCTCTGTTAGGGTTTATGAAACCATGGTGAGCTACTCGTGGTCTTCCTGTGCCTTGTTCTTCTCCTCCTTCACTTTGAAGTCCTTCCCCACCGCTCCTCTCTTAGGATGTGGTGGTCTTTTCACTGCTCCATTGGTTCGTCCTGGGTGGTGGCTTTCTTACTGTTCCATTGGAGGCCTCCTGTTTTCTTTGGTTTTTATGCTGGCCTCCTGCTTTCTGTCCTGTTCTCTGCATCTTTACTAAAAAGTTTCTGGTTTTTCTCCTTGTGGTTGGGGTCATGGCCACTCCCGTTGATGTTCACACTGATTCCAGTTGGACTAAGGCTACTTATGCAGGGATTGTTGGAAGAGCTAATGACACTCTCCAAGATCCCAAAAATTTAATCTTTCCTCAGGAATTCCATAATGCTGCTGCTGGCAAAGGGATCTGCCCTTGCATCAACCCCCTGGGTTCCAAAGATGGAGAGACTGTAGTCTATTTTTCTGCAGCTGAAATTGCCTCACTGAATGAAGAAGTCAAATTTACTCTTGTTGGAAAATTCCAGTTGGGTCACCCCAAAATGGACCTTGTTAGAAGCTTCTTTGATTCTTTAAACTTTATTGGACAATGGAAGCTTGGTTTGATAGATGGCAGACATCTTCTTATGCAACTAACAATGGAAGAAGATTATGCTAGACTATTTGCTAAACAAGTTGTTTCCATATCAGGAGTTACAATGAAAATCCAGAAATGTACTAGAGACTTTGATCCAACTAAGGAGCCTATTATGGTCCCAATTTGGTTTAAGCTACCTGGCCTTCCATTGACTTACTTCAAGCTTAATGCACTTATTAACATAGGGAGAGCACTTGGTACTCCCCTCAAGGTTGATGCTCCTACTTTCAACAAGGCAAGACCTGCTCTTGCTAGAATTCAGGTGGAAAGAGGCATTACCCTCCCTGAGATAAAAAGGATATGGATTGGTTCTGATGAAGAGGGTTTTTGGCAAGATATAATTGCTGAACAAAAGCCTTATTACTGCCAACATTGTAGAATGTTTGGCCACACTGTTGAGAAATGCTACAGTCTCCACCCTCCTACAAAAAAACTATCTACGAATCCAAGGGTAGCTAGTCAGGTTTCTAATCAGGGACAATACAATATTACCACCACTGTTAATCACAGGGAGACTGGGCAAAATAGTAAAACTCCTTCTGATAGGAACACTATTCCCCCTACTTCTTTCCCCCCTGATGATCCATTAGGGGAACTATCTGAACCCCACAAAAACCTGGAATCTTCTCCAGGTTGTGTGGTGAGGGTAGAACCTAATGAAGTTAGAATTATCACCCCTCCCCCAACACCTGCTGAAAAAGGGAAGTGTGTTCCAGAAAATCCTTTGTCCATTGAGGATGATAATTATGAAGCTGTTGTTGTTGATATGCAGTAGGTTTTGGAAGCTGAAAGGCAAAGTCAGAAAACAAGGAAAAATAATGTGATGAAAAGCTCCACTATTATTGAGGTTACTCCTAGCTTTGCTGAGGCTGATATCATTCATTTGCAACAGGCCATGGAAGAAGATTGGCAAATTTAGAAAACAAGGAAAAAGAAAAAGCAAACATCTGAGGTGCAGCAACTGCTACAAGGAACAAACTCTCCTTTGGAACAAACTCTTCTTCAAAGGATGGAAGGCTAAGACTCATTCTGGCTCTACCACTATTTATAATAGAGGTAGAACCAGGTCCAGGTCCCAACTTTCTATTCAATTCTCTCCTATCAGTGATTAGTATTCCTTTTGTAATGCTAAGGCTCCCATGATAAATATATTGTGTTGGAACATTAGAGGAGTGGCTCACCCCTCTTCTCTTTTGAGATTAAGACATCTCATCAAACTTCACAAGATTTGGTGCTTTGCAATTCTTGAACCTATGGTCACCAAATATCCTCATAACATCATCAACAAGTTTTC
>NW_018234191.1:61448-63292 GCF_001263595.1 Phalaenopsis equestris
GCAGTTTACTTGTTAACCATCATCAGTTTCTCCATGTTCAATTTGCTATTGGAGCACAGGTGGGATTTGCATCTTTCATCTATGCTAGCAGCCTTCCCAGATACCAGCAAGAATTGTGGCATGAGCTAATGAATTTGGGGCAAAATATTAACTCTTTCTGGATTTTGGGGGGTTACTTCAATTTATCCACCTCTCCATCTGAAAAAAGAGGGGGTAAAGCCCCTTTACTCTCTCCAATGTCCAAAATCTACAATTTCATCAGTGATGCTGGTCTTTATGATCTAGGATTTCAAGGTCCTAAGTTCACTTGGAGAAGAGGCACTTTATGGGAAAGATTGGATAGACTGCTGGGCAACTCTTTTTGGTTTCAATCCACTGTCACTCACCTTGCAATGGTTGGATCTGATCACAGACCTCTCCTTTGTTCAATTCAGAATATTGCTAGACCAACACATACACCTTTCAGATTTCAGAATATGTGGACTCTTCATCCTGACTTCATTAAGGTAGTGGAAAATAGCTCGAATTCCAACTTGCATGCTGACCCTTAGATCAAATTATGGCTTAATCAGAAGAACTTAGCCTCTCATCTGAAAAAATGGAATTGGGAAAGATTTGGTAATGTGAATGAACAGTTGGAGGCCATCCAAAATGAAGTTCAAAACTTGGAGGAAGGCCTACTAATGGGGAGGAACTATGAATATGAAGTTCATCATGCCAATGAGAGATTGCTTGCACAAATCAGATACCATGAATGTTTCCTACAACAGAAAGCTGTTGTCACTAAATTTACTGATGGGGACAGAAACACTAGATACTATCATGCTTGTATCAACCATAAAAGGAATTGTAACATGATTTTAGACATCAACAACCTCAATGGCAGGAAGTTAATCAATGCTGATGAAATTGCTGATGATGCAGTCCAACATTTCCATAAGTTGTTCACCAATGATCTGGATTTCAAAAATCCTATTGAAACTAAGGTGTTCTCTAGCTGTCAGCATTATGTTCAAAATTTAAATCTCAATAGTACCCCTTTAAAAGATGAGATTAAACAAGCCTTAGACTCTGTTGATGGCCTCAAAATTGCTGGACCTGATGGCTACACATCTACCTTTTATAAAGCCTCATGGGATAAGACTAAACAAGATATTATACTTGCTCTCCAAAACTTCTTTCTTGGTGTGGACCCCCCTAAATAATTCAGTGCCTCCACCATCGCTCTGATATCTAAGAACCAAAATAGGAAAACTTGGGGGGATTACAGGCCAATCAACCTAACAAATGTGATCTCCAAAATAATCAGCAAGATCATTGTGTTTAGGCTGCAACCCCACCTTCAACATCTCATTACTGACAACCAAGTGGCTTTTATTAAAGGGAGGAATATTACTGACAACATCCTTCTTGCACAGGAACTCCTGCTAGACCTTGACAGTAATTTAGAGGAGGAAATGTCATTTTCAAATTGCGTATATGCAAAGCCTATGATACCATTAATTGGGATTTCATCTTTGACACGCTTTCTGCTAGAGGCTTCAATGAAGACTTTATTAATTTGATACATAGATGGCTTAAATGTAATGCACATTCAATTCTTATCAATGGTAAGTGTCATGGCTTCTTCAATGCTACCAGGGGGATCAAACAGGGAGACCCCTTGTCTCCAACCATTTTTATACTTGCTTTGGACTATCCTTCAAGACAATTGAATAGGCTGGTTTCTAATTCACCTCATCTGGCTTTCCATCATAGATCTAATATCCTTATAAGTCATTTGGATTATGCTGATGACATTATTATTTTCTCCAATGCTGCCAAGAATTCTGTCAGGAGGATAT
>NW_018234191.1:63346-68861 GCF_001263595.1 Phalaenopsis equestris
TTCAAGACAATTGAATAGGCTGGTTTCTAATTCACCTCATCTGGCTTTCCATCACAGATCTAATATCCTTATAAGCCATTTGGTTTATGCTGATGACATTATTATTTTCTCCAATGCTGCCAAGAATTTTGTTAGGAGGATATACAATTGCCTTCTCCACTTTCAGCATACCTCAGATATGGCACTCAACAAACAAAAATGTCAATTTATTATCAATAAAAACTCCACACCTCAGCTCAAGCACTGGATTTCTGAATACACTGGCTTCTGCTATGCAAACCTCCCTATTAAATATCTTGGAATACATCTACTCAAAGGCAGAACTAGACAAATACATTTCCAAGATGTCATTGATCAGATCAAAGCACAACTTGATCATTGGACTAACTCCTTCCTCTCTAATGGTGGAAGGATCACTGTTTTGAGGAGTATTCTCACTGCAATGCCTTCCTATGTCCTTCAAATGTTCTCCATACAAAAGGGTACTCAAAATTCCATTAGAAGGATTTTCAACAAATTTCTCTGGTCTGGTCAAAGGAAGGAATTTCACTGGCTCCTTTGACAGAAATTATGCAAACCTTTACAAGCTGGTGGGCTGGGCTTTAAAGACTTCCAACGCCTGACCTGGGTTTCATAAATCTTTGCAAATTATGGATCAGATTCAAGTCACATGATAGCCTTTGGGCCAGATTTCTAAAAGGGAAATATTGCAGATCTTTACATCCCTCTTTGATATCAAAGAGGATAGAGGATTCCAAACTATGGACAAATCTATTGAAAATCAGAAATAAAGCTGGGGAACTCTTCCTTTGGGAGCTAGGAGATGGGCGTATTAACTTTTGTTTAGACAATTGGGTCAGTATTGGAGAGAAACTTGAATGCCTCCAACCCAATCCCAACACTCAGTGTCTTGTCAGGGATTTTTGGTCTGAAAATCAATGGAACTGTAGGCTGCTGAACACTATTCTATCCAGTGAACATGTGAGGTGGGTTAAGGAGACTCCTATCTCTTCCATTCCCAAAGACAAAATAACCACTAACCAGGCTTACTCCCAGAAATTCTCAACCTACTTTTACCAGCAACATTTCTTTAGTTGGAACCAGATGACTTGGGGTAAAGTCATTTGGGGTAAATTCCTAACTCCCTCAATGTCCTTCTTCTGCTGGAGACTCTGACATTCCCTACTGCCTGCTGATGATATTCTAAAGATGAAAGAGCTAAGAGGGCCTTCAATCTGCCCACTTTGCTGTGCTGCTGAAGAAACCTTGGATCACCTATTTTTCTCATGTGCCCTCTCTCAAGAAATTTGGTCTGGCTTAATCAAGCTCCTAAATATCAATAGTCAGAATGTAAGCTGGATTAAATTCTCCTCTAGCTGGGAAGATTGGCATAACAACAACCTTTGGGTGATACCATGTATTGTGGCATGGTTCATATGGATGTACAGAAACCAAAGCAAATTTGATGAGAAGATGTCAGGGCCCACATCTGTAACTATGAATTGTATCTCTTACATTCAAAAATTGATCAAGTTTCATCACTTCCATAATATTATAAAGCACTGGACTCCAGGAAGCAACACTCCCCCTCTTCAAGCTTTCAAACTAATTCTTTGGAGTCCCCTCCCACTGGTTGGTTGAAAGTTAACACTGATGGCAGCTTCTCAAAGGGGTGTGCTGGTATTGGGGGAATCTTCAGGAACTCTCATGGTTCTCCTATCATTTATTTCACTGCTCTTGTTGTGGCAAAGGATGCTCTGGAGGCTGAATTCAAAGCTATCTTTTGGGCCATCAGGATTGCTTCTTACTGTAATATGGGTCCTTTGATCACTGAAACAGATTCTACCAATTGCATTCAAATCCTCCTTCATGATGAAACCCCCCCTTGGAATATAACCAGATGGAACAATCTCTTAGCTGCCCTTATACCTAGCTACATGATCAATATTAAGCATATTCATAGAGAAGGTAACTGCCCAGCTCATTGGCTTGCTTCCCAGGGTAGAAACACTGAACAAACTTCTGTTGGACTGTCAATTACACCTGAATTAAAGTTTCTGCTGAAGGTAGATAATTTGGCACTCCCCTACATCAAATGTTTGTAATTACTATGTGAAGTAGACCCTTTGGGGGAAGGTTGAGCTCCCCTTACTTATCTCCAGTTTATGTTTTTGGGAGGGTTCTTAACTCTCCAACCCTTGTATTTCCCCTTTTGATATTTAACATTACAAAAGTTGGAGCTTAAGGAGAAAAAGGAGCAAAATCGGAGCAAAAAGAAGTCAAAACAAGCAAACGTTGACATGGCTCCTAGGGGCTAGGATTTGGAGCCTAGGCATCAGGTAGTTGCACGATCTTCTAGAAGGCTAGCACCTAGGTGCCATGGTTGGGTGTATAGGTGCCAAAAGCAGTTTCCTATTTTCTACATTGAATTTGGACAAATTTTAAAGAGTTTCATGAAGTGACTCTTGGTAATTTTGAGAGAACTTTTAACTATGGTCAATGACCAGCCAAAAGGAGTCATTGGTGGAGGTATTCGTAAAAGTCATTGGTTTTGAGTGTAGTCTTTGCCCGAGTCTTGTGGGTGTGTGAGTTAGAGTCTTGTTTTGGTGGGTATTGAAGGAAGAAGACATTAAAAGAACTTCAAAATAATTTTCTTGGGGAGAAGATTAAGAGAAGTGCTTGTATTTTTTTTAAGTTTTATGTAAACTTGATTTTTAATTTATATCATGTTTTATTTTGTTATTATATATATAGTGTTCAATTCCAATGAATGACAGCTTCCAACGGGCAACTCCTCAACAAAAATAGTGCCGACAATACTTAATGAGAAAGAGATATTTGAAGATAATGAGACTATTGCACTCAGTGAAAAGTGTAGCGCTATAATTCAAAAAAAGCTTTCTAAAAAATTTAAAGATCCTGGAAGTTTTATAATTCCTTGTGCTGTTGGCGAACAGTTTTATAGAATATCTTTATGTGATTTAGGAGCCAATACTAATCTTATGCTGTTATCAATTTTAAGAAGGTTGGGCTTTGGAGATATTTCACCTATGATTGTAACTCTTTAGTCAGCTGATTGTTTGATTACCTATCCTAAAAGAGTTATAGAAGATATTTTAGAAAAAATTGATAAATTTATCTTTCATGGGGACTTTATTGTATTAGATATCGAGGAAGATAAACAAATTCTTATCATTTTACGTAGACCAATCTTGATCATTGGAAGAGCTTTGATAGATATGTAAAAAGAAGAACTAACTGTCAGAGTTTCTTATCAAGAGGTTACATTTAATGTTGCAAAATCAATGAGATACTCTGAAGAAGAGAAAGAAATTGAATGTTTTAGAATGGATATTAATGAATATTTAGGCCATGAATTTTCAAAAAGTCATTTGAAAGCAAATTTGAAATAGAATATATGGAATATAAAGAAGAGGATAAAATGAAGATGAATTTACAAAAGTGAGTAAAGAAGATTTGGATTATGTTTAGGTAAAATATGAGATGTTAATTTCTGCAGAAAGTAATAAGAATTTGATTTCATATATTGAAAATTCTCTTGAACTAGAGCTAAAAACACCTTCTACACAATTAAAGTATGCATTATTAGGAGATTTATCTACATTACCTATTATAGTATCCTTAGAATTAACTAATGAGCAAGAACAATAGTTGTTGCAAACCTTGAAAAGATATAAGAAAGCCTTTAGATGTACATTATTTGATATTAAAGCAATCAATCCTTTAATTTTTATGCATAGCATTTTATTGGAAGATCAACATGAACCAACAGCTGATCCTTAAAGGAGATTAAATCCAATGTTGAAGGAAGTTGTTAAGAAAGAAATTTTAAAATGGTTAGATGTTGGGATAATATATCCTATTTCACACAGT
Source organism: Phalaenopsis equestris (assembly GCF_001263595.1). Lineage (NCBI taxonomy): Eukaryota > Viridiplantae > Streptophyta > Magnoliopsida > Asparagales > Orchidaceae > Phalaenopsis > Phalaenopsis equestris. Next base: position 67,241 of record NW_018234191.1, read on the forward strand.
ACTTGGGTAAGTCCAATTCTCTATTATCCAAAGAAAGGAGATGTGATTGTAGTGACAATCAATAAGACAAGTCACTGGTTAGTGAATCTGCGTAGACTACAAAAAATTAAATTCTGCCACTAGGAAGAATCATTTTCCTTTACATTTTTTGGACCAAATGTTGGATAAGCTGGTTGGGCACAAATATTTTTGTTTTTTGGATGGATGTACCGATTATCAGAAAAACCGATTATCAGAAAATACCTATTACTTCAGATAATCAGAAGAAAACAACATTACTAGTCCTTATAGAACTTTTGCTTTTTGTAGAATGCCCTTTGGATTATGTAATGCACATACAACATTTCAAAGACATATGATATCAATTTTTAGTGATTTAATTGAAAAGGGATTGAAGTCTTTATGGATGATTTTTTTGTGTATTTATAACTTCATTTAAAATATGTCTAAATAATTTATAGAAAGTTCTGGAACGATGTGAAAAGACTAATCTCATATTGATCTGGAAAGAAATGTTAATTTATGGTTGCAGGAGGAATTATGCTTAAGCATAAAATTTCATAAAATGTCATGGAAGTGGATCTTGCAAAAATTCAGGTAATATCAAACCTATCTCCACCTACTATAATAAGCGGAGTTAGGAGTTTCTTAGGACATGCTTGATTTTATAGACGATATATTAAAGATTTTTCAAAAATTACTAAACCTTTATGTCAAGTTCTGGAAAAAAATACAAAATTTGACTTCAATCAAGAATGCCTTAAAACCTTTGAAACTTTAAGGAAAAAATTGATCACTGCTCCTATAATTATTTCACCTTATTTGCAGAAACCTTTTAAATTAATGTGTGGTGCTAGTGATTATGCCATTAGAGCTGTATTAGGCAGAGATAGCATAATTTTTTTAAAGTTATATACTATGCTAGTAAAACTCTTAATGATGTTCAGATTAACTACACCACCACTTAAAAATAGTTATTTGCTATTATTTATGATTTTGATAAGTTTAGATCATATTTGATTGGAGCTCAATTTATTGTGCATACTGACCATTCAGCTATTAAATATTTGATGCAAAAGAAGGATGTGTAACCAAGATTAATTACATGGGTACTTCTGAAGCAAGAGTTTGATTTTGTGGCAGTTGATGGAAAATGGACTGAAAATCAAACTATTTATCATCTATCTAGGCTAGAAAAGGAAGAAATACTCGATTTGGAAAAAGAAATTAGCAAGGATTTTCCTAATGAACAACTTTATGCTGTAAAAGGACGAGAAATACCTTGGTTTGTTAATATTGTAAAATATATTGTCTGTGGTATTTTACCATATGGGTTAACAAAAAATCAGGAAAAGAAATTCCTTTATGATGCAAATACATATTTTTGGGATGACCCTTATTTATATAAACAATACAAAGATTTAGCAATGAGACGATGTGTGCCTTATAAAGAAATTCAGGAAATTATTCAAAAATGTCATGATTCTGAATTTGAAGGTCATTTTGGGAATGAAAGAACTATTTATAATTATTTGCAATCTGGATTTTATTGGGCTACTCTGTTTAAAGATGTTAATATATATATATATATATATATATATAAACATGTGAGAGAGAAGGA
>NW_018234191.1:69178-69698 GCF_001263595.1 Phalaenopsis equestris
TATAACTGCTTGGTTTATATGGATGGCTAGGAACAAGATTAAATATGAAGACATCTGGGTGGTAACTGCTACCATTGCTACCAACTGCATCAGCTACCTGCAGAAATTATATTGTCATGGGAAGCTTCCTGATATCCTTCACAGTACATCCCATAATCTTCCCAGAAAAATCAAGTATGTACTCATCCATTGGATTCCTCCACCAAAGGGGGGAATTAAAGTTAACACAGATGGTAGCTTTTCTAATCCTTATGCTGGTATTGGAGGGGTGTTTAGAAATAATAATGGAAAGTGTTTACTCTACTTTTGTTCTCCTGTTATTGTTAGGGACCCTCTGGAGGCTGAAACAGTGGCTATTTTTTTTTGGATTTTTTTTTGCCAAAAGTGTAGCTTCACCTCACCTATCTTAGAATCTCACTCCAGGGTCCTTATTGATATTATTGAAGGGAGGTTACCTACTCCTTGGTACCTGTTGCAGTGGATTGAAATGATTCACTCCTTGGGAGAGGGTATCAGATCC
>NW_018234191.1:69717-80551 GCF_001263595.1 Phalaenopsis equestris
TATATATAAACATGTGATCGGTGTCAGAGAGTAGGTAATATTTCAAGAAGAAATGAAATGTGTCTAAATTTTAATTTGGAAATTAAAATTTTTGATGCACGGGGATTGGATTTTATGTGAATGTTCATACCTTCATTCAAAAATATTTATATATTGATTGCGATGGATTATGTTTCAAAATGGATTGAAGCAATTGCTTCACCTCGATGTGATGCTTAGAGTGTTTTAAAATTTTTAATTATAAAAATATTTAGATGATATGAAATACCTAGAGTAATCATTATTGATGGAGGATCTCATTTTAGAAATGCAAAAATTGCAAGGTTAGTGGAAAAATATAATATAATGCATAAAATTATAACTTCTTATCATCCCAAGACTAGTGGTTTAGCAGAAGTATCTAATCCTGAAATTAAGAGAATTTTGGGAAAGAGTGTTAATCCTAGTAAAATGGATTGGTCTTCTATATTAGATGTGAAATTATAGACATACAAGACAAGTTATAAAAGTCCTATAGAAATGTCCCCTTATAGATTAATTTTTTAGAAGACTTGTCACTTACCAGTAGAATTGGAGCATAAACCTTATTGGGCTATAAAGGAATTCAATTTTAATTTTAAAGAAACTGGTGATAAAAGATTATTGCAATTGAATGAGCTTGAAGAAATTACGAATGAATCTTACGATAATGAGAGAATTTATAACAAAAAGATGAAAGAATGGCATGATCAAAAGATAATAAAAAGGGTATTTGACCTTGGACATAATATTTTATTATACAATACTAGATTGAAATTATTTCATGGGAAACTGAAGTCTAGGTGAAAAGGGTCATTTAGAGTTATAAAGTCTATCCTTATAGGGAAGTTAATACTGAAGATCCCAAGACTGGAAGGATAATTAAAGTGAATGTGTATAGATTGAAACCATATTTTGATGGTCAAAGATGAGTTTTTAAAGTAACTATAATGTTGGGTAACCCAGAATAATAACTGGGAATGTCGGGCTAACGACATTAAACCAAGCGCTTCGTGGGAGGCAACCTATATTTATTCTTGTTTACTTTTCTTTTAAGTTTTTGTTTAAAATATTTTACGTATATTTATATATATGTATTTATATAGTTTGTGTATTTATGAAAATATTTAGAAACATCTTTATTTACCTAATTTTATGGAAAAATTGAGAATTTAATGGCTTGAAATTGAAGCAGTTTTTGAAACTAGCGCATGATGCACTACATTTCAGAGAACTGGCGCATGGTGCGCCAAAAATGGAGCGTGATACCCCGTGGTGATAAAAATGACTTAGAACGTTTCAAAAAGCAATTTTTAGCAGTTTATTCTCCTTATAACTCCCAAACATTAATTTCTAATTCTATTTTAAGGGGGAAAACGAGGGAAGAGCCACTAGATTTCAAATCCAAAGGTGTCTCACTCAAAGGTGTCCCACTCTAAAAATACTGTGAGATTTGGAATTTTCTAGAAATACTGCTAGATTTGGAATTTTCAACCGGAGAAAGTTTGTGAGTTTCGATGGGCAGAAGTTGCATAATCGTGTTCTAGTGAAGAAGAGGCTAGTCAAAGAAAGGGGGTTTGTGAATCAAGGATTCTATACACCGAATACTCGAGCTGAAGAGATCATTGCGCAGAGACGTTGGGAAGTGCTTTGCTACACTACTGTCACCGTAGTAGTACCTGTGGTTAAAGAATTTTATGCAAATCTTCATGAAATCAACCAAGGAATTTTCTATGTGTGAGGTAAGATTGTGTAATTCACTCCTTCAAGAATAAAGAAGATGTTTATGATTGTGCCTATCCGCAATTATGCTAATTTTACCCCTATGAGAGACAATATGAATGAACTCTACCGGTACCTTATGGATGAAGATGCAAATTGAGAGGCCGGAGATGATGGAATTGTAAGTTTTTCATCATGAATTATAAATCGTACTTCTAAGGCATGACACTTCTTTGTTGCATCAAAATTACTACCTACTATGAAGATCTATAAGGTGACTGAGGAGAGTACTATTTTTAAATTATTATATTAAAATGGGAAAACCTATTGATATTGGAGCCATCATTGTGAAATCGGTTTTAGGTTTGATTTTGAATGCATATGCAATTGGGCTTAGACATCCATCTAATGTTTTCCTACTATGCAGTCAATCGCAAGTACCTTATGAAAATTGGGAAGAAGTGCTTCTTCCTTAGAAGCAAATGGATCCAGAAGTCTGTTGCAGCTATATTAAAATGGGAGATGAAAATGATATGAATGTACTGATAAATCAGGAATCACAAAATTCATCATCTATTCAGCATTACTTCAGTTCCAATGGAATTTTGAAGAATATCAAGAAGATAGAAAAATAGGCGTAGAATCTTATGCATGCAATAGGGAATATTTCTGAAATGTTAAATCATTTGGATTGGAGACTTAAAGAGCATTTTAAGCATACTCATCATATTAAAGATGGTGTGGCATGTTTATTTAAGAAACATGCTTGGATTGCGGAGGATTCGACTGATGAGTTTCCTTATCGATCCTTCTACAACCTGTATGTGCACTACCAATCTATGGGAGATATGCTGGAGGACGAGAGTGAAGAAGATGTTTGAACTTAATTTATGCATGGAATGTTTTATTTAGTATTGTTTGTTTTAGTTGTTTCTTGTGTTAGATTGCATTTACTTTTATTGTTAAACTATATCAATGTTTATGCTTTGTTATTTGATGTTTAGAGTTCAGTGTTAGAATGTTTTAGTTTGCTTTACACACTAAAATAAATGTTTGTTCTCTTGATAAATGTTTATTTGTAATAATACAGATTTTGTATATAAATGTGAGTTTTGTGTTGTTTGTAAAAGTTTGTTTTTAGAGTAATGTTTATTTATGTTTAGAAATACTCATTTGAGTTAATTAGAGGTTTACGTAAAGTGGTACGAAGTAAATTTCCATAAAAACTAAAATATGGTAAATTTGAGCTCTGGCTCAAGATGCACCATAATGGCACATGAAGAACCATTTGATAGACTTTTAGCGCATGATTAGCCAAAAACCCGTACACGCTAGATTGCCTAAGAACTGTGAAATCGCACGAACAAGCTCTATCTTCATTGCTTGGGTCATCTCCTACCTGTAAACCTTGACCTAGGGCCTTACATTGAGAGTGATAGAGACAATTTGGAAGCAAAAAATCATAGATTTCATCTTCTCTTGGTAAGAGCTTCACATTAACTTAGAAATCTTTGATTTTCTCCATGAATTTTTTATTTTCACCATGAATGACAAAATAGTTAACTTCTCTGCTTCCCTGTTGACTAGTCAGTCAAATGTATGACATCACTTCATTTCTGCTGAGTTATTACCAACAAATTATCTTGCCGATGTTACAAAAGACAGAGCGGTCTTGAACAATTGCATTCAGAACATGAAAGCAATAAATGCTGGTGCACCAATAGTTCATCATGCTCGGATTATAGCTGACAATTCTACAGCTAGTGGTTTTGGATATCCTGCCCTGATTTACACTTTATGTGAACAATCAAGAGTATAGTCCCATAGAAATGAAGAAAGATTACAAACACAAAATCCTATTGGGAAGGATATGATCAAAAAGTTGAATCATTTGTTGAATCTAGAGGTGATAGAAGGGATAAACCCTCTACAGCAGTTGCAGGAGCATCTACTTCTTGCTCTGCATCCCTCAAAAACATTATGGACAAAATAATGATTCAACAACCGAACCTAATTAATATTTAAAATCAGATAGGAGAGATTGGAGCAAGAAATTCTTATAATGAAGAAGAAGATGATGATGAGGAAAGTGATGAAGAGTAATATTTTCATGAGTTTATTTCAGTGTGTTTTGATGCTTATTTATTATTTGTTATTAAGATGCACTATACTTTCTTCTAAGATTGTTGTAGTAAAGACTTTTATTATGTTGTGGGAATAGCTGTAGATTTTTACCTTTCCAGCATTTTTAGTATTTTCAGCTTTTATTTTTCTGTTTTCGTATTTCTATTTTTAATTCTAAAAAAATTGTTAGAATAAATTATGTCCCAATTAATGCTTTAATGACTGTATGTATGTTTTTAAAGTTTGTACTTACAGTATACAAGAGCTCAGTTTTATAATAACAAATGCTATACAGGTCAGTTTTTATTTTCATGCATTTTTAGTTTTCATTCACCTACTAAATTTTGTACCAAAATATTTTCAAAATTATTTAAAAACTTAAGTTCAGGGGGATGAAAATTTTCATTTAAAAAGAAGTAAACAAAATTTTATTTGTCCTCAATTAACTATATTTTTAAAAGTAATTTAACATAACTACGGATATTGAGATTAAACTTTAAATAACTATAATTATGTTTACAAATATTATGGTAAATTTAGATAAAAAGTTTTTAAAAACGAAGGTCAATTCTAAAGTTAAATATATTTGGTATGGCATGATAAGACTATGTTTTACTATTTAAATTAAAGGAAATTATATTTTTGGAGTGTTAAGAACTTTAGAGTTTCAAGTAAAAAGGAAAGAATGAGACTTTATGAAAAATCATAAACATATATGAATTTACTAACTAAAGAAAGGTAAGGAGTTTTGACTTTAAAAAGATGATAGAAAAGTTCTAAACTATTACGGGCTTTCCAGATATAGTAATCCTCACTTGAAGAAGAAAAGAAAAAGAAAACAAAAAGAAAGGGTTGAAAAGATTCTAAAAATAGAGAAAAAAAGAGAAGAGAAAAGAAAAGAAAAATAAGTGAGGAGAAGCTTGAGGAGATAACTAATCAAAAATTGGCTTCGCTTGAATCAACTTTAAGAATGAGCTTTATTACATTTTTTAAGCTTGTATTGGAGTACTAGAAGTATTACTACTAAAGTTTTCATGAAGTTCCTTTTCATATGAATGTTCTAAATATCCTTAATATGACAAATTGCAATTCTTCTTGAAATGAATAAAAATTTAAAAATCTTAAAATTGATTACTAAGTACTCTAAGACTTAGAATTTGAATCTAATTTACTAAAGGTTTTTCTTAAATTTTGCTATTCTATTTATTAAACTAGAGTATAGATGTTTTGAGTTGATATCTATCCTAATTCAAATGCTTTTACATAATAAAAGTGTCACTAGAGGACACGTAACATTTATCTTTGGGGAATTTTGATACATGAAAATAATATGTTATTTTAAGTATATATTTTATGCTTATTTTTGGTGATATTGCACCTTAAAGAAGAGTATTTTTGTGTTTTTGTTGCAAGTATATCTTTTTTAGCTATTTGGAGCAAAAGTAGCAAAATGGATGAAATTTGGAGCTAAAATAGCAAATTTTTTAAAAGTAGCACATGATGTGCCATATTGGCACATGATGCGCTAGGTTGGTGCATGTTGCATTGTTTGACGGAGCCTTGGCACATGATGCGCCAGATTTGGCATCGATGCACCAAAGAAGAGTTTTGATAAATTAAGGTGGGTTGAGGTGAATTTTGCACAAATTTTCATAGAGACACTTGTTCTAAACACCATTTGGAGTAATTCAATGCATCTAGATACTTACGAAGGTTCTTTTATGAAAGGATATGTCTCTTGAATGAAATGAAACATCTTTTGAATTCAAAAGAGTTGACTTTTGGAGGGAATTTTGAACTATTTTTGAAAGGGGAATGCTCCTAAGAAAAGAAGAAGACTTCAAGGAGTTTTTATGTGACGTGAAAAGGGGGTGGCGTGAAAGGCAAGAGGAAGAGATAGAGAGAGAAAGTCAAGGGCTTGGAGATTTTCTTCTAGGGTTGTAAGAGGAGAGGGAAGGTGAGAGATTTCTTCTTCATTACACTTCTAAGAAAGAATTGAGAGTTCTTGTAAAGAGAGAAAAGGATTGGAGAGAACTGCTAGTGATTTGCTTGAGAAGGATTGTGAGATAAGTTGTGTCTTTTATTTCTTTTATTTTGTAAACTTGTTTCTATATATGAAATTCGTGTTTTGTCATATCCTTCTCATGAATTCTAAGTAGTATTCTTTATCCTTCTCCCTACTTTGAAATATGATTTTGTGAAGAAGTAATTTTGTTTTCTACTGTTTTAAATGTTAATAATTTGTGATGACTTGAACTCATATCAATACCAATAGTGAAAAAATATAATATAATGCATAAAATTACAACTGCTTATCATCCTCAGACTAGTGGTTTAGCATAAGTATCTAATCATGAAATTAAGAGAATTTTGTAAAAGAGTGTTAATCCTAGTAAAATGGATTGGTCTGCTAGATTAGATGACATTGTGGGCATACAGGACAACTTATAAAATACTTATAGGAATGTCCCCTTATTGATTAATTTTTTGGAAGACTTGTCACTTACGAGTAGAACTAGAGCATAAAGATTATTAGGCTATAAAAGAGTTCAATTTTAATTTGAAAGAAGCTGGTGAGAAAAGATTATTGCAATTGAATGAGCTTGAAGAAATCCAGATTGAATTATACGATAATGCGAGGATTTATAAAGAAAAAAAGAAAGAATGGCATGATCGGAAGGTAATAGAAAAGGTAATTTAAACCTATATAGGAAGTTTAATTATACAATACTAAATTGAAATTATTTCCTGAGAAATTGAAGTCTAGGTTGAAAGGGCCATTTAGAGTTATAAAAGTGTATCCTTACGGAGTAATGAATATTGAAGATCTCAAGACTGGAAGAATATTTAAAGTGAATGGACATAGATTGAAACCATATTTCAATGGTCAAAGACCAGTTCTTAAAGAAACTATAATGTTAGGTCACCTATAATAAAGACTGGGAATGTCGGGTTGATGACATTAAACCAAGCATTTTGTGGGAGGGAACCCATATTTATCATTATTTACTTTGCTTTTGAGTTTTTCATTCAAAATGTTTTACGTGTATTTATATGTATGTCTTTATATAGTCCATGCATTCATGAAAATATTTAGAAACATCTTTATTTACATAACTTTATGAAAAAAATAAAAAATTTATTGGATCAAAATTGAGATATTACAATTTTTGGAACTTGCACATGATGGGCCACATTCCATAGAGCTGGCACATGATGCGCCAGAATCGGCGCATGATGCGTCGCTGTGATGAAAATGACTTTAAATGTTTCAAAAGGAGGTTTTTGGCAGTTTCTTCTCCTTATAACTCCCAAAAACTGATTCTTAAGTTTATTTTAAGAGGGAAAACGAGGGAAGAGCATCTAGATTTTAAATCCAAAGGCATCCTAGTCTAAAAATACTGCAAGATTTAGAACTTTCAACCGATAAAAATTCATCAGTTTCGATGCACATAGGTTGCATGAATGTGTTCCAGTGAAGAAGAGGCTAAGCAAATAAAGGGGGTTTATGAATCGAGAATTCAATACACCGAATACTCGAGTTGAAGAGATCATTGCGCAGAGACGTTGAGAAGTACTTTGTTACACTATTGTCACTGTAGTCATCCCTGTGGTGAAAGAGTTTTATGTAAATCTTCATGGAATCAACCAAGGAATTGTCTATGTGCAAGTCAGGTTTGTACAATTCACTCCTTTAAGAATAAAAAAGATGTTTATGATTGAGAATGTGCCTGTCTGCCATTATGTGAGTTTTACCCCAACGAGAGACAATATGAATGAACTCTACAGGTACCTTACGGATGAAGATGCAAATTAGGAGGCTTGAGATGATGGAAATGTAAGTTTTTCATCATCATTGTTAAATCATACTTGTAAGGCTTGACACTTCTTTATTGCAGTGCTATTTTAAATTATTGTATTCAAACCGGAAAACCTATTGATATTGGAGCCATCATTATGAAATCAATTTTCAGATTGATTGTGAATGGGTCTGCAACTGGGCTTGGATATCCATCCAATATTTTTGTACTATGCAGTCAACTGCAAGTACCTTATGAAAGTTGGGAAAAATTGCCTCTTCCTTGGAAGTTGATTGATCTAAAAGTCTATTGTAGTTGTATTGGAATGGGAGATGAAAATGATCTGAATGTACTGATGAATCAAGAATCATAGAATTCATCATCTATTCAGCCTTACTTTAGTTCTTATGGACTTTTGAAGAGGATCAAGAAGATAGAAAAAGAGGTGCAGAATCTTATGCATGCAATAGGAAATATTTCCGAAATGTTAAATCATTTGGATTGGAGACTTAAAGAACATTTTGAGCATACTGGTCATATTTAAGATGGTTTGGTGCGTTTGTTCAAGAAACATGCTTGGATTAAGGAGGATTCGACTGATGAGTTTCCTTACTGACCCTTCTATAACCTGTATGTTGACCGAAGGAAAATATGCTGAGATTTTCATACTTATTTTACACTGATTTTGATGATATTGCACTTTAAAAAAAAGTATTTTTGAAGAAATGTATTTTTGATGTTTTGTTGCAGGAATGTTAAATTATGGTCGTTGGAGCAAAAGGATGCAAAAAGGAGCAAATTTTGGAGCAAAAAGAACCAAAATATAAAGATTTGGTCTTGGGCGCCGACGGCGAGCTCGACGATGAGCTCGATGGGTTTTTCTCAAGAGTTCAAGAATTAAATATTCTAGAAGGCTGTGAAAGGCGCCATCGAGGCCGCCAATGGGGAGCACGTCAGTTCTCTCAATAGATGCATTGAATGTGGACGATTTTTGAAGGGACTCTTGGGCAAGTCTTGAAAACTCTTCTACAACTTTAAAAGAAACAATTTGAAAATAAACAATTTGGAGGCTGAGGAGAGTGTCTACGTGTGTCTATTAGAGTGTAGAGAGTGTAATTTATGGTTAGTATTGTGAGGAATTCTTCGAGAGATTGTAAGAGTGGAAGGAAAGGGAGAGATTTGTTCCTCCTTGCCACTTTGAAGGAGAATTTTGTGTGCTGTAAAGAAAGGAAGAGATTCAGAGGAACTTCGAGGAGTTTGCTTGGGGAGGAATTAGAGATAAGTTGTATTTATTTATAAATGTTTTAATGACATTGCTTTTATATAAAAATTCCATGTTTTGTCGTATCTTGTCCATGAGTTCTGAGTAGTTCTTTCTGTCATTCTCCTTATCTTGAGATTTTGTGAAATGGTGATTTGAATTGGTTATGCCATGAGAATGTTAAAGAAGTTGTGATGATCTTTTCACTTCAATCTGGCCAATTAAAATTTAAATTAAGTTTAGTTGTACAACAAAAGTGAAGATTACATCCAAGATTTAGGGAGGTCAAAGTCCTTAAAAGTTGGGTGCAAATAAATAGAGAAATAAAAATTATCAGGCGTAGAATTGGAGATTTTAAAGTGACAGACTAAAATCCTCAATTCGGTCATATCGTTTTGGTGCTGAAGTGTAGATGTTAGCCCTTAGATGAGGGGAATGTGGGAGCTCCAAAGTGAGAGCTGGTATCCTCCCAATATAGCCGCAGATTCAATAAACAAACGTAGGATTAGTCAATGTTCCTTATGTCTGGACCAAAGGGTAAAGAGTAGGTATGCTCCTATTTACCACAATATAATTTGAACTAATTCACTTTATCCATTCACTATAATTTCTTGACAAGGAGAATGATGCTTTCTTATATATTGAATATCACATTCGAACCTTCATTAGTATATTTATTTATTTAATAGTTATTAAAATTACATATTTATTTCAATTGCCTATTAGTGACAGATAAGCAAATTGAATTCCAGCCTCTAATATTACTCCCTGTGGCATCGATATCCAGAACTCCATTAGAGCCCTGTATTACTTGAGCGATACGTATACTTTCATTAATAAGTATGAATTTGCAATTATTGAATATTTTATACACATCTTTATCAAATCTATAATCGTTATCAAGTTTTTGGCACCGTTGACGGGGATTTAAAACTTCTAGTAGTCGTGTCAAATTCTTGTATTTTTAAGCATATATAAAGTAGCTGCAAGTTTTTGGCGCCATTGCTGGGAATTGAAAAGTAGATTTAAAAAAATCATAGTTGGAGTAACAGACAAATTAGGACTATTAGAAAACTTTTACTTGAATTACAACTTATTTTCATATTTAATTAACTGTTTTTCTATGTACTGATTTCAATTGTATGCATAAAATTGGACCTGAAAATCTTATACTCTACGATTCAGAATTAGAACGCACTATTAGGGGAATTAGAAAACTAAGAAAAGAACCTAGAACTCCTGACATAATGGAAAACAATTTGAACAGGAATAGAAAATGAACATCAACCTAGACCTCTACGAGATTATGCAAATCCTACAGCAGATGAAATTAATTTATCTATCCAAAATCCTGATGTAGCTGCTAATTCATTTGATCTCAAACCTGTTATTATCGAACTGGTACAAAAGAATCAATTTAGAGGTACACCAAATGAAGATCCAAATTTACACCTCGCTAGTTTTTTAGAACTTTGTGCTACCTTTAAATATGACAGAGTTTCGAACGATGCTGTTAGACTTAGAATTTTTTTCTTTTTCACTTAGGGATAAAGCTAAGATGTGGTTAAATTTGTTAGCACCTGGATCGATTAAAAATTGGGGAGAACTTTCACAAAAATTTCTATCCAAATATTTCCCTCCATCCAAACTTGCTAAACTTAGAAATGACATAACATCATTTTGTCAGATTGATGGAGAGTCGATATATGAATCTTGAGAGAGATTTAAAGATTTATTTAGGAAGTGCCCACATCATTCTTTACCAGATTGGTTGATAATTCAAACCTTTTATAGTGGATTGGTGGGATCTCTTAGATCGATTATAGATGCTGCGGCTGATGGTTCTTTAATGTCAAAACCTTTTGATGAGGCTTATTTTTTAATAGAAGAGATGGCTACCAACAATTTT
>NW_018234191.1:80852-84189 GCF_001263595.1 Phalaenopsis equestris
AACATGGGTCAACAATTACAGAATCAAGGAAATCAATTACAAATTCAAGGAAACCAGTTACAAAATCAAGGAACTGCTATCAAGAATATTGAAAACCAATTAAAGCATATCGCTACTGCGCTTAGTAACAGAACATTGGGAACTTTTCCTAGTACTGTGGAACCAAATCCTAAAGATCAAGCAAAAGAATAGATAAAAGAGATACAGTTAAGAAGTCAAAAAGAATTGGAAACAAGAGTGCATAAAGAAACAAAAACTAAAAAAGAAAGTGGATACAGAAAAGTAAAGGATCATGAATACCCAGATTTAGAATATTCACTTACACCAATGAAAATTACTGTGGAGAAACCTCCACCACCATTTCCTCAAAGCAACACAAAAAGAATAAATAATTTTCCAAGTTTATAGAAATTCTTAAGAAATTAACGGTAAATATTCCTTCTCGTAGAGCCTTAGAGAAAATTCCCAATTATGTGAAGTTTATGAAAGATATTTTGAATAAGAAAAGGAAGTTCACTGAAGGAAGTTCACTGATGATGAGACTATTGCACCTAGCGAAGTGTGTAGTGCAATTATTCAAAAAAACTTCCTAAAAAATTATAAGATCCAGGTAGTTTCACTATACCGTGTGCTATCGGTCAAAGATTTTATGGAACAGCTTTATGTGATTTGGGAGCCAGTATTAATCTTATGCCTATATTGATTTTCAAAAGAGTTGGATTAGGAGATGTCTCACCTACTTCTGTAACTCTTCAGTTAACGGATCGTTTAGTTACTTATCCTAAGGGCGTTATAGAAGATGTGTTAGTAAAAGTTGATAAATTTATCTTTCCTATGGATTTTATTATTTTAAATATGGAGGAAGAAAGAGAAATACCTATAATTTTAGAGAGACCTTTTTTAGCAAAGAGTTGGATTAGGAGATGTCTCACCTACTTCTGTAACTCTTCAGTTAACGGATCGTTTAGTTACTTATCCTAAGGGCGTTATAGAAGATGTGTTAGTAAAAGTTGATAAATTTATCTTTCCTATGGATTTTATTATTTTAAATATGGAGGAAGAAAGAGAAATACCTATAATTTTAGAGAGACCTTTTTTAGCTGCTGGAAAAGCTATGATAGATGTTCAAAAGGGAGAATTAACTATGAGAGTTCACGATCAAGAGGTGACTTGTAACATTGCGAAGTCTTTGAAATACCCTGCTATTGAAAGAGATAATGAATGTTTTTGCATGGAAATTAGTGAACATCTTTTAAACGAGCATTTTAAGGAATATTTTGAAGAGAAAAAATATTTTGAAGACAAATATGAAGTTATTTTGGACGAAATAGAAAATGAAGAATTAGATTATGTTCAGGAAAGATTTGAGATGATGAATATTATAGGATATGCTGATATGAATCTAGTTCCATCAATTATAAAACCACCTGAACTTTAGTTGAAAATATTATCTAACCACTTGAAGTATGTGTTTCTGGGAAACTCATCTACATTACGTGTTATTATATCTTCAAAGTTAAATGATTTGCAAGAGCAAAGACTTTTGGATACATTAAAAAGATTTAATAAAGCTTTTGGTTAGACCTTAGCTGATATTAAAGGAATCAGTCCTTCAATCTATATGCACAAAATTATACTAGATGAACAACATAAACCAAGAGTTGATCCACAAAGGAGATTAAACCCAATGATGAAAGAAGTAGTCAAGAAGGAAATTTTGAAATGGTTGGACACTGGAATTATATATCCTATTTGAGAATCACTCCCCTTTACCATTTTTAGACCAAATAGTGGGTAGGCTTGCTGGGCACAAATATTTTTATTTGTTAGATGGATATACCGACTACCATCAAATTCTTATTGCTCCTGAGGATCAAGAAAAGAACATTTATTATTCCTTTTAGAACTTTTGCTTTTTGAAGAATGTCTTTCAGATTATGTAATGCACCTGCAACATTCTCGAGATGTATGATGTCTATATTTAGTAAGTTAATTGATGATGGAATAGAAGTGCTTATGGTGATTTCTCTGTATTTGGAACATCATTTAACACATGCTTAAATTATTTTGAAAAAGTTTTGGAGTTATCCGAAAGAACTAATTTAGTTCTAAATTGGGAGAAATGTTAATTTATGGTTGCAATAGGAATTGTGTTAGGTCATAAAACTTCAGAAAATGGTATGGACGTAGACCTTGCAAAAATTCATGTTATATCTAAATTAACACCTCCTATTAATGTAAGAGGGGTTAGAAGTTTTCTTGGACTTATTGGTTCTTACATGCGTTATATTAAAGATTTTTTAAAAATTACCAAACTTCTATGCTAACTTTTAGAAATGTTCAAGAAATTTGAGTTTAATGAAGACTGTTTAAATGCCTTTGAGTTGTTAAAAGAAAAGCTAATCACAGCCCCTATAGAAGTTTCACGTAACTGGGAGAAACCATTTGAACTGATGTGTGACGCTTGTGATTATGCTATTGGAGATGTTCTTGGACAAAGGTATGATAATATTTTTAATGTTATATACTACTCTAGTAAAACTCTTAACGATGCTCAAATTAACTACACTGTTACTGAAAAAGAGTTACTGGCTAATGTGTATGCTTTTGATAAATTTAGATCTTATTTAATAAGGACTAAATTTGTTGTGCACACTGACCACTCTGCTATTAAATATCTGATGCAAAAGAAGGATGCCAAACCAATGTTAATTAGATGGATAATTTGATTTTGTGGTTATTAATAGAAAGGGAACTGATAATCAAATTGTTGATCATTTGTTGAGATTAGAATATCATGAATTATATGACACCGACAATGAAATTACGGACAGTTTTCCTGATGAACAACTCTATTATATTAATGAGTGGAAAATACCATGGTATGTTGATATTGTTAATTATATTGTAAGTGATCTTTTGCCACCTATGCTGACATTGCAACAGTAAAAAAAATTCATTCATGATGCGAAAGCATATTTTTGGGATGAGCTTTATTTATATAAACAATGTATGGATCTTATTATGAGAAGATGTGTACCTTAAGAAGAAACTGAACTAATTATTTAGAAATGTCATGATTTTGAATTTGGAGGACATTCTTGAACTAATAAAACTACTTATAAAATTTTACAAGCTAGATTCTATTGGCCCCGTCTCTTTATAGATATTTGTAGATACATAAAAACTTGTGATCGATGCCAACGAGTAGGCAATATATCTAGAAGAAATGAAATGCCTCTGAATTTCATGTTAGAAGTTGAGATCTTTGATGTTTGGGGATTAGATTTCATGAGACCATTTATTCCTTCATTTGGGAACTTATATATATTAATTG
>NW_018234191.1:84336-84761 GCF_001263595.1 Phalaenopsis equestris
AGATTGGCAGAAGAGTTTAATGTTATTCATAGAATCTCTACTTCCTATCACCCTCGAACAAGTGGGTAACTGAAATTTCTAATAAAGAGATTAAATAAATAATGGACAAGAATGTAAACCCTAGTAGAGTAGATTGGTCTACTAGACTGGATAATGCCTTATGGGCTTACAGGACTGCTTATAAAACTTTTATTGGAATGACTCCTTACAGACTGCTGATGATTTTTGGAAAGACTTGTCACTTACCAGTAGAATTGGAGCATAAAGCATATTGGGCGATTAAAAAACTCAATTATAATTTGAAAGAGGCTGATGAGAAGAGATTGTTAGAAATGAATGAATTGAAAGAATTAAGAAATGAATCTTATGATAACGACATAATTTATAAGGAGAAAGTAAAGTTATGGCATGATTGGAAGATTAAC
>NW_018234191.1:84915-89674 GCF_001263595.1 Phalaenopsis equestris
AGATTTAAAGTAAATGGACACAGATTAAAATAAAATGCAGTTAAAAGAACTAAGTTAACTAAACTATTAGCTGATTTAAGAGGTTTTTATGTTCAGTAAACCTGAAGGATATCTGAATAGGTCGGGCTGACGACGTTAAATCAAGCACTTTATGGGAAGCAACACATAGTTATCTTTATTTTTATTATGATTATAGTGTTTTTGTTTTAAATTATCATTGTATTTACCCTTAAATCATCATAAAAATTGGATCGATAGAGAAAATTGGAACGCATTCGGACCAGAGCGAAACTGTGAAATTTTTTCCTTGGGCGCGGACAGTGGGCTCGACGCCGCCGAAGGTGGGTTTTTCTTGAGTGTCCAGACAATTAATTCTCAAGGCTTTCCGATGGAGCCATCACCGCCGCCGACGGCAAGAACAGCGAGATGACGGTTTCTAGAGTTTGAAATGTCGGTTTTTGGCAGTTTTAGGCGAGATTTACTTCCTATAAACTTCCAAAATTTGTTCTTAAATTCATATTACCCAAAAATGAATTGAAACTCCACCAAATTTATCCCTATGGCTTCCAATTCCACTGAAAATCTTAGATTTCGAGTGTTCAACTGGAGAAAGTTCGTTAGTTCCGAGGCGCAACAAATCTTCAACAAAGTGCTGACAAAGAGGAGATTAATCAAAGAAAGAGGATTCGTGAATCAAGGATTGAACAATCCTTCAAGAGTAATTGAAGATATGATTGTGCGACGACAATGCAAAGTGTTGTGCTACACTACTATCGCTATAGTCGTTCCTGTGGTGAAGGAATTTTATGTTAATTTGCATGGAATTAACCAGGGTGTAGTCTATGTGCGAGGCAGATGGATAACTCTTACTCCTGCATGGATTAATGAGTTATATATGATCAAGAATGTTCCTGTCTGTCATTATTCCAACTTCGTTCAGAGAAGAAATTTGATGAATGAGATCTACAAATTTTTGACGGACGAGACTGAAGAATGGTAAATGAGAGAAAATGGGTATGTTAGTTTCTTTGCTACACTTCTAAACCCTGTTTCTAAATATTGGCACTTCTTCATTTCTATTAAACCAGTACCAACAATGAGGATCGATAAAGTTACTAAAGAAAGCGCTATTCTGAATTACAGTATTCAAATGGGACTGCCGATTGATATTGGATTGATAATTGTGAAGTCAGTTTTTGGCATGATCGTTCATTGATCAACTTATGGGCTTGCACATCCTTCAACAATTTTCTTACTCTGCAGTCAGTTCCAAGTATCTTATGAGAATTGGGAAAAGGTACTTCTACCTTGGAAGCCTTTAGACCTAACCAAGAAGTTCCCAGCCAACGAAGATGAGAATGATATGACTATTATTGTGGATCAATCGTCTCAGAATTCAATACCTATTCAACCTCTAATTATGAAAAGACACTGTTGATCCTATGCAGAATCAAGAAACCAAAGAAAGAGGTACAAAATGTTATGAATAAAATTAACAATATCTCTGAAATTTTTTATCATCTAGACTAGAGGATGAAAAAGCATTTTAATCACTCTGGACATATCGAAGGAATTTTGATATGATTGATGAGAAAGATGGGATTGATAGAAGAGGACTCTATTGAAGAATTCCCATACCAACCCTTCTATAACCTCTTTGTTCATGTTCAATCGATGGGCGATATCAGAGGAGAAACAAGCTCTGAATCGGAGGAGTAGTAGATTTACTTTACTACCTATATGTCTATGTGTGTGATTTGATTTGAACTTATGAGTTTTCTTTACTTTTAAATTTTTCTTTTAGATCTCAGTATAGTTGAGATTGGCATGAAATGTTTGTTTTCAGCGTTTAGAGTGTTGTGGCTTGGATTGCGATGCTTAATTGATGTATTAAGGTTGAGAAAATATCAAACTTATGTGTGTTGTGTAACGTGTATTGTAACCCTTGGATTTTATATATAATTATGATGTTTTGTGTTATGAACATTTATTTGTGTTAGTACATCATTTAATCACTTAAAACTTATGTCTAGAATGATTGAACGGATGTCGACGAGGCTTGAAATTGATCAAAATCGCAAAATTTTGGAAATTGAACCAATTTTGAAAATCTCGCCAACAGTGCTATCGACGCCGCCAACAGCACCATCGACACCGCCGACGGTGGATTTTTCCTGAGACTTAGGCTATTTAATTCAACAGAGTTGACCATGGCAAGGAGTGAATCAAGTGGAGGGCTGGGGCATCCTGACCTACTTTCTAGAGTTGAAGCTGGAGATGATGAATAATGGGTTTACCCTATGAAACCCATTAGTAAAGCTAATTTAATGACGTATGAATCCCATGAAGGATAGAGATCTGGGAGTAGGAGTAGAGAACCTTCTACTAGTAGAGATATCCCCTCTGCTAGTTATGACCTTCCTTCCTCTAGTTCACCTACCCTTCATGATTTAATTAATGAGTTAACATTGCAGCGGAAGAGTATATAGAAAATAAATCAAAGAATTGGGGGATTAGAACGTAGACTTGATTATGATAGTGAGTACCTACAGAAGCATTCTGACTTCAAGATAGCTTACTACGAAGCTCAGGCCCAACACTACAGAGGTGAGCTTGATGTTACATTTCCTGAATGCCCCCGTTAAACTCAGTATCAGCCCAATCCACCTGCTGACTAGGGAGACGATGATATAGTATGGGGTTTTGATATATGATAGTGATTGATGTACTTTTATTTTGTGATTTTGTGATAGAGATAGATGTTTGTTTGTTTGTACTTTCATTTTATTCGATATTTTATTTTATGTTTCCAGTTAGATAAATTTTAATAGTTGTTATAAATGTTTAGTGTTGTAGTTTGAAATTTGCATGTGTAGTTATACAAGACTTTGATTAATACTTTGTAAAATTGTAATGTGATGTGATTTTTTTTGCATTGTGATGTATTTGTAATTATTTTTATTTAGTATTGTGATGTGTTATTGAAATATTGTGTTTGTATAATGTTTAGTTTTGTACTTATTTCAAAATTTCATTACCCATCAAATTTTCTAATGATTTATATGTATAGAAAGCTCCTAATATTACAGACCAGTTAAAGTAAAAATTTTAAGAAGGGACTGCAAAAAAAAAAATTCAAAATTATGAAAATGCCTAAAGTACTGAGATATGATTTATATTTAGAATTTTTCTTTCCACCTGTATCATTCCATATATTTCATATTGAAAAATTTAAGTGTGGGGGAGGGACACAAAAGATTAACTACTATATGTTCTCAATTTAAATATTTTCAAAAATTATTAATATAATTTTCTGTAGTGAATTTAATTCAGATAACTATATTTTGTAGATATTTAAATATTATGGTTGATTTAAAGGAATATTTTTGTAAGGAAAATTAATTTTATAGATTAAGATATTTAGCATAAGAGAATAAAACTATAGTTAACTATTTAAAGTAAAGAAAACTATATTTTGAAATATTAAGAATCTTAGAAATTCATTTGAGAAGAAAAGATTGGGGCTCAATGATGTAAAAACTATGAAATACTTATAAGGTAAAGGAATGTTTTCAGTTTCAAATTTAGGGAATAATCCTCACTTGAAAAAGGAAAAAGAAAGGATTGACAACAATCCCTTAAAAGAAAAGAAAAATATATAGGATTGAAAGCAATCCTCAAATGAAAAAGAAAAAAGAAAGAAAAAAAATATGAAAGTGAGGAGAAGCTCGAGGAGATGCCTAATAAAAAATTGGCTTCATTGGACCTACCTAAAGGGAGAACCTAAATACATTCCTGAACTTATATTTATGGATTAGCATCTTTTACTAATAGTGCTCTCATGAAGTTCCTATCATTTGAATATTCTAAGTGACTTGATATTACAACATATAGTCATTCTTGAAATGAATAGAAAACTAGAACTCTTAAACTTGATGTTAGATAATCTTGTACCTACGGTGTTAATTTAATTACTTGAATTTTTTCTAAAAGTCTCACTATGGTATTTACTTAAATCAAACTTATAGTATTTCTGAATTAAAACTTTACTACAATAGATCATAACTTTTATGTAGTATTAAAATTACTTGAGGACAAGTAATAGTTAAGTTTGGGGCATTTTGACCAAAGAAAAATATGTTGAGATTTTCATACCTATTTTACACTGATTTTGATGATATTGCACTATAAAGAAAGGTATTTTTGATGTTTTGTTGCAGGTATCTTCAATTATGGTCATTGGAGCAAAAAGATGCAAAAAGGAGTGAATTTTGAGAAAAAAAGACCAAAATATGAAGATTTGATCTTGGGCGCCGATGGCGAGCTCGACGGCGATGAAGACAGGTTTTTTTCGAGAGTCTAGAATTAAATATTTTAGAAGGCTGTCGATGGCGAGCACGTTAGTTCTCTCACTAGATGCATTGAATGTGGACGATTTTTGAAGAGACGCTTGGGAAACCTTTGAAAACTCTTCTACCACTTTAAAAGAAATAATTTGGAGGCCGAGGGGGGTGTCTACACGTGTCCATTAGAGTATAGAGAGTGTAATTTAGGGTTAGTATTACGATGAATTCTTTGAGAGATTGTAAGAGTGGAAGGAAAGTGAGAGATTTCTTCCTCCTTGCTGCTTCGAAGGAGAATTTTGTGCGTTGTAAAGAAAGGAAGAGATTCAGAGGAACTTCGAGGAGTTTGCATGGGGAGGAATTAGAGATAAGTGTTATTTACTTATTGTAGTTTGTATGAATTTGCTTTTATATAT
>NW_018234191.1:89923-98396 GCF_001263595.1 Phalaenopsis equestris
TGGGAGCTCCGAAGTGAGAGCCAGTATCCTCTCATCCTATCCGCAGATTCAGTAACCAAGCATATGATTAGTTAATGTTCTTTATGCCTGATCCAAGAGGTAAAGAATAGGTATGCTCCTATTTGACACAATACAATTTGAACTGATTCAATTTATCCATTCACTTAAATTTCTTGACAAGGAGAAGGATGCATTCTTATATATTGAACTTCACATTAGAAACTTTATTAGTAGAATTAGTTAATTAAGAGTTTATTAAAATTACATTTTTATTTCAATTGCCTATTAGTGACAAATATGGAAATTGAACTATATTGTTGTGATTAAGTATTTATTTTTTAAATCTTAGTTCGTAGCGTCTAATATTACTCCCTGTGGAATCGATATCCAGGACTCTATGAGAGCCCTGTGTTGTTTGAGCGATACGTATACTTGCATTGATAAGTGTGACTTTGCAATTATTGAATATTTTTTACACATCTTTATCAAATATATAACCGTTATCAATTTTTTGGCGCCATTGTCGGGATTTAAATCTTCTAGTAGCAGTATCAAATTCTTGTATTTTTAAGCATATATAAAGTCGCTGTCATATGTGCACTACCAATCTATGGGAGATATACATGAGGATGAGAGTGAAGAAGATGTTTGAACTTAATCTATGCAAGGAACATTTTATTTAGTACTATATGTTTTAGTTTTTTGTTGTGTTGGATTGCATTTACTTCTATTGTTGAATTATATCAATGTTTGTGCTTTGTATTTTGAAGTTTAAATTTCAGTGTTAGGATGTTTTGGTTTGCTTTACACAATGAAAATATATGTTTGTTGCCTTGATAAATGTTAGTTTTTAATAGCGCGAACTTTATATATATAAGTGAGTTTTGTGTGGTTTGTGAACATTTTTTGTTAGAGTAATGTTTATTTAGAAATGTTCATTTGAGTTAATTAGAGGTTGACGTAAAGTGGTACGGAGTAGATTTTCATAAAAATTAAAATCTGTTGAATTTAAGCTCTGGTGGAAGACGCGCCAGAATGGCGCATGTTCCGCCATTTATATGGAGCTTTGATACATGATGCACCAAAAACCCAAACACAGTAGATTGCCCAAAAGACTGCGAAACTCCATGAACAAGCTTTATTTTCACTGCTTGGGTCGTCACCTACCTCTAAACCTTGACCTAGGGATTTACATTGAGAATGGCAGAGAAGATTTTGGAGCATAGATTTCATCTTCTCATGGTAAAAGTGTCAATTTAACTTGGAAATTTTTTATTTTCATAATGGATTTTTTCTACTTTTTGGAAGAACTGAAATTTTGGATATTTTATGAAAGCTTGAAGAAAAAGTCATGGTGAAAAGTTACTAAATAACCTTATTTAGGGAGTAAGATTCTTGATCTAGTAATTTATTTGGAATTTATTTGGATTTTCATAGATTTTCAATTGGCTCACGAGTGAAAAGAGGAAGGCCAACATTAACTTCAAGGACCAACATAGTTATACTACTCAAATGGAGACCAGAAGATTGATCCAAGAATGAGCGTTTGCAAACCTAGGTGGTGAGTTCAAAAGGTTGATCCCCTCCAGAGACTGGGAAGATTCTTCTACTGCACTATTGTAGCAATTGTCCCAATGATTTGGGAGTTCTTTGTTAACCTGAGGTTCATTGAGGGTGATCACATACTAGTTAGAGGTAACCAAGTTGAATTTACTGCTGATTGGATCAATGTTTTTTATGGGTAAAATAATGTATATCATGTTGAGTATGCTTCATTCGTGATGACTGATTCATAATTTGATGAAGTGATTGCCTTTTCGACTGATGGAAAAGGAGAATGGAAGATTAAGAATAACAAAATAGTTAACATCTCTGCTTCCCTGTTGACTAGTCAGTCAAAGGTATGACATCACTTCATTTTTGCTAGGTTATTTCCAACAAATCATCCTGCTATTATAACGAAGGACAGAGCGGTGCTGAACTATTGCATTCAGAACATGAAAGTAATAAATGATGGTGCGGTCATAGTTCATCGTGCTTGGAGTATAGTTGGTAGTTCTATTGCTAGTGGTTTGGGATATCCTGCCCTAATTTTCACTTTATGTGAACAATCAAGAGTAGAGTCCCATAGAATTGAAGAAAAATTATAGCCACAAAATTCTATTGGGAACCATATGATTCAAAGATTTCAACATTTGTTGAATCTAGAGGTGGTAGAAGGGATAGACCCTCCATCAGCAGCAAGAGCATCTACTTCTCGCTCTACATCACTGGAAAACATGATGGAGCAACTAGTGATTCAATAAATGCATATAATAAATATTCAAAATAATTTAGGAGAGATTGGAGCAAGAAAATCTTATAATGATGAATATCAACAGAGGAGAGTTCAACACGATATTGATTTTGGGAATGCTATGGTAAGACATCTTAGGGGTGAGCCCAATGTGAAATTTTCTCCTTGCCCCACTTTCACTCGCTATGCTCCTATTATAGAAGAAGAAGATGATGATGATGATGATGAGGAAGTTGATGAAGAGTAATATTTTTATGAGTTATTGTTAGTGTGTTGTAGTTTCATTAAAGATTGTTGTAGTAAAGGCTTTTATTTTGTGATGTGGCAGTAACTGTAGATATTTACTTTTCATGCATTTTTTGTATTTTCAATTTATGTTCTTTGATTTTCTTAATTATTTTTTTAATTATCAAAAAATTCTTTAGAATATATTATGTATAATTTAATGCTTTAAAGCCTTTATGTATGTTTTTAAAGTTAGTACCTGCAGTGTACTAGAGCCCAGTTTCATAATTTGAAATCCTCTACAGGTTAGTTTTTATTTTCATGCATTTATTGTTTTCATTCACCTACTAAATTATGTACTAAAATATTTCTAAATTTATTTAAAAACTTAAGTTTGGGAAAAAGAAAAATTTCTTTTAAAAATAAGTAAACTAAATTCTATTTGTCCTCAATTAACTATATTTTTAAAATTAATTTTACATGTCCTAGAATATTGAGATTAAACTTTAAATAACTATACTTATTTTTATAAATATTATGGTAAATTTAGGTAAAAGGTTCTTAATAATGAAGTTCAATTCTAAAGTTAAAGATATTTGGTATGATAAGATAAGACTATGTTTTTCTATCTAAAGTAAGGGAAAATAAAGTAAGGGAAATATCTAAAGTAAGGGAAAAAATATTTTTGAAGTGTTAAGAATTTTAGAGTTTCAGGTAAGAATTAAAGAATGAGGCTTTATGAAAAATCATAAACTGATATGGATTTTTTAATTGAATAAAGGTAAGAAGTTTTGACTTTAAGAAGAGGAAAGTGAATTTCAAAACTATTAAAGGCTATCCAGATATAGTAGTCCTCACTTAAAAAAGAAAAGAATAAGAAATAAAAAAAAGGGATTGAAGATACTAAAAAAGGAAAAGAAAAAGAAGATAAAAGAATAGAAAAATAAGTGAGAAGAAGCTTGAGGAGATGCCTAATAAAAAATTGGCTTCACTTGAATCAACTTACGGAAGGAGCTTTATTACATTTTCTAAGCTTGTATTGGAGTATTAGTAAGTTTTGATGAAGTCCTTTTTCATATGAAGTTTCTAAATATCCTTAATTTGACAAATTGCAATTTTTCTTGAAATGAATAGAAATTCAAAAATCTTAAAATCGATCACTAAATACTCTTAAACTTAGAATTTGAATCTAACTTATTAAAGGTTTTTCTTAAATTTTGCTATTCTATTTATTAAACTAGAGTATAGAAGTTTTGAGTTGATATCTATCCTAAGTCACATGCATTTACGTAATAAAAGTGTCACTTGAGGACAACTAACATTTAAGTTTGCGAAATTTTGATAAACTAAAATAATATGTTGTTTTAAGTATGTATTTTATGCCTATTTTTTGTGATATTGCATTTTCAAGAAGGGTATTTTTATGTTTATGTCGCAGGTATATCATATTAGGCATTTGGAGCAAAATTAGCAAAAGGGATAAAATTTGGAGCCAAAAGAGCAAATTTTAGGAATCTTGCGCATGATGCGCTAGATTGGGGTATGATGCACCATTTGACAGAGCCTTGGCGTATGATGCACCAGATTTGGCATCTGATGCGCCAGAGACGTCTTTTTGCAAATTAATGCGGTTCAAGGTGAATTTTGTGAAAATTTTCAAAGGGACACCTTTTGGAGTAATTCAATGTATCTAGACACTTTAGAAGGTTCTTTTATAAAGAGATATGTCTCTTAGATCAAATGACACATCTTTTGAGTTCAAAAGAGTTGAATTTTGAATTAAAGTTTGGAGGGAATTTTTAATTCCTTTTGAAAGAAGGCTACTCCTAATAAAAGAGAAGGCTACAAGGTGTTTGTGTATGACGTGAACTAGGGTGGAGTGAAAGGCAAGAGGAAGAGATAGAGAGAGAAAGCCAAGGACTCGGAGATTTTTTTAGGGTTGTAAGAGGAGAGGGAAGGTGAGAGATTTATTCTTCATTACACCTCTAAGAGAGAATTGAGAGTGCTTGTAAAGAGAGAAATGCTTGGAGTGAGCTTTTAGGGATTTGCTTGGGAAGGATATTGAGAAAAGTTGTGTCTTTTATTTCTTTTATTTTGTAAACTTATTTTTATATATGAAATCTGTGTTTTGTCATATCATTCTCATGAATTCAAAGTAGTCTTTTTTTATCCTTCTCCCTACTTTGAAATATGGTTTTGTAAATAATTATTTTTGTTTACTCTAATTTTAAATGTTAATAATTTGTGATGGTTTGAACTCTGATCTTCATTTACTTTTCAATCTAGCCAATTGAATTATTAAAATGTGTTGAGAAATATATGTTTCAAAAAGGCTATGATTTCTACATTATGGGGATAATAACATAGGAGAGTATGTCATTCGTAGAAATGAGTGCAAATAAATAGGGTAATATACTTTCTTGGACGCAGAATTGAAGATTTTAAGGTGACAGATTAAAATCCCCAATTTGGTCCAATTAATTGGAAACTAATGAGAGTTTGTTAGCCCTCAAGGGAGGGAGTAGTGGGAGCCCTAGAGTGGCAGGCGGTATCCTCCCAGCTTATCGATGGAGTTAGGGAGCTCTAGAGGGTAAAGAATACGATTGCTCTTATTTGGAACAAAACAATTTATATATACTTTTTTCAAATGATTTTAATTTCTTCGAAATTCATATGATGCTTTCTTAAATTTGAACTTTTCGTCAAAAAAATTTTGTTTAGTTTTATTAATTTTCCTTTTAAAATTTAGTTTTCAGTTTAGTTAACTTTGTCTTTCAACTGTATTTTAAATAACATTCACTTTAATAGTTAATATTCAAACTTTGCACTTTACTTTTTGTTGTAGTTTAAAATATAATTATAATCTTAGGAACTATTTACAGGCATTTCCAACTTTTTCGTGGGATCAATATCTTGGACTCCATTAGGGCTCTTTATTACTTGAGTGATACGTATACTTGAGTTATTTTTAAAGGGAATTTGGCTGTTTACAAGAGTTTTAAGATAAACTATTTTTATTGAAGTTACTTTTGTTGGAATTACGTTGCATATTTATTATTAGACCTATCGTGTGTATTTTGTAATATTGAAAAATAAATAAAAAGTTAACACACTAAATCTACCCACATCAGCGCCAGGATACTGAAAAGCTTCATTTTTACTCCAAATTTCCTCCTTCTTGCTCCTTTTTCCTCCATATGATTAAAATAAATTTACCTGCAATAAAAAATGAAAAATACTCTTTTTAAAAGTGCAATATCCTTAATTTTAAGCATAAAATGTATACTTAAAGTTGCACATTTTTTTGGTGTATCAAAATCCCCCTAACTTAAATGTTGCTTATCCTCAAGTGACTCTTTTACTACATAAAAAATATGACTTAAGGTACAGATTAACTTGTAAACTTCAATAATTTGGTTTATAATAGAATAACTTAAGAAAAACAAATAACTTAAGTAAAACTAAAAGTGTAAGAACACCAAGTAATCAAGTCTAAGATTTTTGAATCTCTATTCATTTCAAAAAGAATGGTAATTTGTCATATCAAAGATACTTAAAGTGTCCATATGAAAAATAACTCCATGAAAATTCTATTAGTAGGATGCTAATACTCAAATACAAGTTTAGAAATGTAATAAGTCCTTTTTCCTCAAGTTGATTCAAGTGAAGCAAAATTTAGATTTAGCATCTCCTCAAGCTTCTCCTCACATGTTTTTCTTTTATTTTCATTTTCTTTTCATTTTGTTTTCTTTTTTCTTTTCTTTATATCATTTTTAATCCTTTACTTTCTTTTATTTTTCATGTGTGGATTACTATATCTGGATAGCCTTTAATAATTTTGAACTTCAATATCCCCTTCTTGAAGTTAAAACTTCGTACCTTCCTTCACTTTATAAATTCATATTTGCTTTGAATATATTTCATAAAGTTTCATTCTTTTCTTCTTATATGAAACATTAAAATTCTTAATACTTCAAAAATAAATAATTTCTTACTTTAAAAAGATAAAACATAGTCTTATCCTATCATACAAAATATTTTAACTCTAGAATTGACCTTCATTATTAAGAATTTTTGCTTGAATTTAGTACAATATTCAATACCAAAAAAATTGTTATTTAAAGTTTAACTCTGATACCCAAGGTCATGTTAAATTAATTTTTAAAAAGTATAGTTAATTGAGGGCAAATATAATTTAGTTTACTTCTCGTAAAGAAATTTTTATTTCCCTCAAACTTAGATGTTTTAAATAAAAAGAAAAGCTTGTAGTACAAACATTTTGGTAGATGAAAGAAAATGGTAAATACATAAAAATAAACTAACCTGTAGATGGTTCTGAATATGAAACTTTGCTCTGACATATTGCAGGTACTAATTTAAAATGTACAGGCTTTGAAGCATCAAATGAAACAGTATATATCATAGGATTTGCTAAGAAAAGGAAAATTGAAAACATATGCAGTAAGTTAAGGAAACAAACAATGCTAAAATAAAAACCTATAGTTTACATTTATAAGCACAAACAAGTTTAATAATGCCATAAAAAATATAAAAATTTTCCAAATCATACCAACAATAATAAACCAAAATAAACAACAATGTATGAAAAAAAATAATACCCCAACAAACTATCATTCATCATCTTCATCCTCTTCTTCTTTCTCTTCTTCTTCTTCCTCTTCTTCATAGTTATCTTACACATAAGGCATAAAGCTGGGGCATATAGGGAAATCTACAGTATGATCACCCCTTAGATATCTAACCATAACCTCTTGATATGTAATATCATGTTGTACTCTTCTCAGCTGATATTCATCATTGTGAGCATTTCTTGATTCTAAACCACCTATTCTGTTTTGCATTGCTACAATATCTGATTGTTGAATCATTAACTACTCCATAATATTTTCAAGTGAAATAATATAGATGGTCCTGTAGCTGATATAGAGGGTCTATCAAGAGTTTCACTTCTAGATCCAACAAATGATTCAATTTTATGAACAGTTGGTTTTCTAATGGGTTTAAGTGGTTGCAACATTTCTTAATTTTTATCAAATTCTACTCCTGATTGTTTACATAAAGTAAAAATCAATGCAGGATAACCTAAACCACTAGTGGTTCCACTTCTAGCAATACTCTGAGCATTATGCAGAATGCCTTTATTTGTTGGATGCAAAAATTCAGTACTGCTCTTTCCTTAGTTACTTCAATAGATGGAAGTAATTTTGTATTAATAAAGTAATGTCATGTTTTATATTAGATATTTGACATGGAAGTGGAGAAATTGAATTTGTGATTATTCTTAATCTTCCAATCTCTTCTTCCGTCAGTGAAATAAGCAATTACTTCATCAAGTGATGAATAAAAAATCATAAATGCAGAATACTAACAATGAAATTCATTCCTCAACCTATAAAGTGAATTGATTATTCTTGAAGTAAATTCAACATTTTTACCTCTTACTTAAACATACTCGTCAGAAGTCACTAGAAGATTGGCATAAAATTCTGGAATGATAGGAACAAAGGCTACTACAGTGAAGTAGCAAAAGGCCTCCCAGTTTCGAGCAATTATCAACCTTTCAATTTCTTTTCCTAGGTTTAAGAATGCACGCTTGTTGACCTCACTTTTGGTTGAGGTCTAGAAAACTTCTTTAAGTAGCCTAGGTCTAGCCATAGGACTTTCCTATTGACTAGTCTTAGAAAACTAGAAGAGGTACCCCACCATTAGAAATTCAAAACTCTTCTTTTTACTCAACTTGAAGTTTCACATGTTGACCTTAACTTCTAGCATTTAGTAGGAAAGATCATTATAAGAGAATTCAAGAAGAGTCCCTATAGGATTACTTGGCTTTAGGGTCGACCCTGGGTGTTGATTTGGAACTAGAATACACCATATCTTCACAATAAGGTTCATCTAGAATGGATATCTGTCCAATTCTATGTGAAATGC